>NC_079290.1:70962216-71262882 GCF_023638135.1 Falco biarmicus
CAGCAGAGGTGAAAAAGTGCCAAGAAACTTTGGCCTGAGCCAAGGAATACCCAGCAAAATAACAAGCCCCAGCTGTTCCAGCAGGGCTTATGACACTGTGGGACTGACAGACAGGCTCAGACGTTTCCTGTCCCATCGTTTTGCCCCAGAACATTTGAAAAACAAACAAATAATGGTTAGAGCCAATCTGCAGTGGCCATGCCCAAGAGAAGAGGCAGCCAGCCAATGTGACATTTGCTTTCCTCACAGCCAGAAAAGCCAGCAGCAAATTCTTAAGCAGGGGCTAGGAGGAATATTAAAGGCTTTGGGTTGCAATGGATTTTAAAACAAACATTGTAAATTTTAGCACAAAGTACTACGTTAATAGAGTATTTTCATAATGCATGGTTTATATGCAAGAGCACAGAGCCTTACCTTTGGATTTCTCAGCTTTTGTTGTTTTCAAATTCATCCTTAAAATTCTGATAATGACTTTTTTTTTAATTGAATTTTTCTACAAGAAAGCAAGTAGCTGGGTGACCACATGAACTAATGCAGCCTAATTCTGAACAGCTTTTGAGCTTGTGATAACTGACTTTTAAACTTCTTAATTCCATTATTCATAACAATCAGAGAATGAGGGTCTACGCAAGAACAAAAACTTTGCTGTGGAGTAGATCCCCTGCTGTCTAAAGCCATAGACTCTGAAGGAAGCATTTCCTGTGGCTGGGCGTTCATAAAAACTCTTTTCCAAGAACATCTCTGACTGATAACATAGACAGCTATTTTCCCCTTATGAGGATTAAGCATATTGCCCTTTTCTACTCTGTGCCTAATTTCATGAAACATCTAGGAACAGAGTATGTTCAAGATCTCTGGCTCTCTGTCAGATCTGACTGGAACTGGCCAGTGGATAAAAAAGAAAAAGAAAGTGGGATTGTATGAGTGTCATTCCTTAGGAAAGCAAGCTAAAAGGAAAAAATATTAAACACATGATAATCACTCTTCAATTCATTTTCACAGACAGGTTGTATAAGCTCTGTAAAAAAGAGAAAAGGGGGGGGGGGTGGGGTTTGAGGGGATATATAAAAATAATAATAAATAAAGTACTAACATCTTACATTTCCTTCAAATACATAGATCAAACTGTCTGTAGACACTGAATAACTTATGCCTTGTCTGCAAGGCAAAAGAGTAATGACATTTGTAACATGGAGTATTACAAAGGTTTTGAGTCTTGTGCAAGATCAGACAGCAAGAGAGAGAGTCCATTGCAGGGTCACAACAATACTTGAGCTTTAACAACTAAAACTACTACAGGGTAAAAATTATATCTTTATTCTCTTGCTCTTTCAATAACAGAGCAAGGAGAGCGATAGTAACAGGGGTACCACTTAATCACATCTGACAAAACAGAAGAGTGGCCAGATATTTTTTAACATCTTAGTGTATTAGGGAAGATACAAGTAACTTGTTTACTTTTTTATATGTAGTATTTTCCAATAAAAGAAACATGTGAAATATCATGATCTTTGGGTATTTCTTTATGCTTCACTTCCAAACTGGAATAGTCCTCTCTTTCCATACTTGTTCTGAAGCATAGAAAATATGGCTGGAAGTGTTCTCAAAAACCAACCTAGTTCCTTCTTTTAACCCATATCCAGCCATACCTGGGAAGTACTTGCCTAAAACAATGACAAATATCTCCCTTAATGACGGAGATTTAACAGTTTTCCCAGACCATATAATACAGTACTAGGATACTCTTTTACATTTTTTCCTTTGATTTGGCCACAAATCTTTTTTACTGCAGTTTAGACCCATTATCTGTTATCTTATGCATTGTGAATGCTCTGAGAACTATTCCTTCCCAACAGCCACTTGCACACCTAAGGAATATTTCTACCGTCTTCCTTTGGAGTTCTCTTTTTTGGGCAAAATAATCCTAATTCTGCTTTGGCCATCCTTGCTGATTACAGTTTCCAGTTATTCTTTTTAATCTCTGCAAATTGCATCCATTTGGCCCACATATTTTCCAAGTATGGTGCCCAAAATGGTATGGAACTGACTGAGACTTTCATTCATCCACATTTCAACATCTCCAGATGTTGGGGTTTTTTTGGTTTGATTTAGTCATGTGCAAGCTCTGTCAATGCGTAAGGACATGCATATTTGAAAAAAAAAAATGCACCAAATTATAAACTGAAAGGTTAAAATACAGTATGAGAGTTTGCGAGACATAAACTGTCAGAAGCGAACAAAATTGCAGTAAAAGAAGAAGTTATTACTAGGAATAACCAGAACTTCAGAAAGCAAACATATAACCTTATTTTGTCCTGACTGGTTCTCTAAATTACTGCAAGCATTATAGATGGCCATAAGCTCATTTAGAATTCAAAGACTTACCAGGCATCCTCTCCTTGTACCTTTGTATTGCGTTCCTTGCAGAAACCATTATGGTTTTCAGTCCATAATTTCAAGTGTTTCGAAAAGCAGTCTAAAACTGCTGCATAATGGTAAAAAAAAAAAAAAAAGACTTGATTTTCTTTTCTAAATTTCAGAGCTTGTGAGAGATTAGGAAAGACAAGAGATTCTAGAGGACAAAATAATAGTCTTAAAATATTAAAGCCTCAGATAAAACACAAAAATAAAATTAAATATTTTATAGAAATTAATTTAAAATACTTCTCACTTGTAAATAAGTAATCTAGAAAAAAATTTATCATGCAAACACAGAGTTTGAACTTCTTAATGAAGTCTGAGGCAAAAGTATCCCAAGTTGTATTATTTCTATAAGGACTGAAGTGAGAAAATCCCCACCATTGTGACAGTGTTACAAAAATAGCCAGCACTGGCAAACGAGAGTCAACTGACTTCAGTAAATGAGGGAAATATTGGCAAGTGTAAACCTTGACCTCTGGCAGCAATATTCATGTTTCAAGACTTAGAGGTCTATACACATAACCACCTATTTCTGTCAGTCTACTCTTGCTGCAATCCATCCCTGGGCAGACAGCCAGTGCAAAATCTCTCCAGCACAGAAGCCCCACTTAAGCCGTGGGTTTAACAGGAACCTAAATGAAGGGAGTAGTTGAAAATAATCTGCCTTTACAAGGTAATCATATTCCAGGATTCCCAGTTTATAGAGAAAAAAGCCTCTGTAAACAGCAGAGTCTCTAAGTCCTGCCTTTCCAGATCATCTTCTCCTCCCTGGAAAAGGAAACCTTGAAAAATTTTTGTGAAAGAAGCAGTCACAATGTGGGAAAGAGAACTTTCAGGGGTTTTGGTTTTCTTTAAACTGCCCCTCGATGGCTATACTAACAGTAGCCAAGCAGTGGAGCACACTTTTTCCCAGTTCTGTACAATGCAAGAGCAGGGGGATGTGTGCTCCTGGAACCCCTTTGCAGATGGTGAGGTTTTTTTCTTTATGCCTTCATCTTTTTCTGCTAGCTCAATAATCTGCCCCCTAGCTTCCCTGGGGCCAAGGAGAAGAGGATGATCTTTATATAGCTCTCCTCGGGGACTGGGTGAATCACAGAGTAACATCTAATCCCTCTTGCACTCTGCAACTGTATAACATCCCAGCTGAATATCAAGCCTCAGAAAATAAGTTGCAGTTTTAAATACAAAAAATCAGGCAAAAAGATAACAAGCACAGTTAGAGCAGTTACCAGTTCCCACCATAAAACTCAAACTGAAAAATTAAACAAAGCAAAGTTAAGAAAAGAAAACAACCAGAGACCAAGGAGGATGCAGAAACCACCTGGAAAGGCCAAGTTACCATGCTCTTTATTTTGACACTTAATTTTTCTTAAATTTTTGAAAAATTATATTCAGTAGTCATTGGGTGAATCTATTGCATGATTTGTTATTTTCTTTACTGGAGAGGGCAAGGTACCATGTTTATTTAAATGCTTGGCCACCATGTTTGGTATCTGAGTTGTATCTCATGCACTGTTTGTCATTTCATGCCACTTAGAACAAATCCCAGCTGGCTGGAATCCTAGTCCTGTGGACTGTGAGTCATGGATATTAAATGACCATCATGTGAGCTCCTGCATGCTGCTGTGGTTAGTGTATGACACTGTAAAGTTGTACAGTATCTTATCACAGAAGATCATCAATGTGAATATACAGTTTGAGCAGGAACACTTGCATAGCAACGCAAAATAAATTACTTGTTTTAGCAAGGGGTAGGGATCTGTGAAGCTGAAGCAAAGGTACAGCATTGCCGTGGTTTTCAGGGGACCAGTACGCCACAGAAAATCAGCCCCTGGTTCTGTAATAGCAGAACTGGAGCAAGAATGGAAAAGATACTGTCTGTAACAGAAGGGTTTGCAAGAAACCTTAAATCTCCTCAAGGAAATTCTGTAGCAATCTTGCTGATGGGTAATTATATTGCAGTCCAATTTCACTGAAGTATCATACTAGGACAAGGAACTGAACACAAGCATTTAAAAGCCTGGCTTTTAGGAACCAGAATAAATTTTGGGAATGACTAAAATACTCGCCCAATTCAGATGTTTAAAACAAGTAATGAGATCTTTTTCACTGACATGATATGGACAATCATTGAAGTGGATGGTTTTAGTCTAGCAGAAGCCCAAATTAGAAGATTTACTAAGCAATCTGTTTCATGCTAATCAAAGTCATGCAGGAAATTTGTACTACAAATCAGATAAAAAAAAAAAAAAAACTTGGGGCAAGGAGGAAACATTATTTTCAAAGAATAGCATTGCATACCTGGATCAGGTGGTTTTATTCCGTCCTACATATGAGCTGGGTAAGTTCCTGGCATCAGTGATAAAATGAAAATCCATTTTAGTCAACATACAGGAAAACCCTGTAAGAGTTAGATGTGAAAGCCCATTTCCATCTTCATTAGCATGAGTAAGTTACTCAGGCTAGAAATTGTTGTTATGCAGTCCAAACTGTTATCCAGTTTTCTTCTGCAGGTTACGATGAAACCACACACTGCTCTCAAAGGTTCTTATGAGTCTATAATGTTTCAGTCTTCAGTCACAGCTCCAACAAAACGACTTCTCTAGCTGCCGGTTCCAGCTGAGATCTGTTTTTCTGTCTTGCATGTGTTTTTCTTCCTCGTAACAGCTACCAGCTTCTTCCCACTACCCCAGCACTTTCCCCTACCTTTGCTTATGTTTCTACCACGTCATAGCAGTGTAGTTAGCTCTCCTTAGGTCAGCAGAGCCAGGCATGCACATCTTGTGCTTTCTAACACTTTTCAAGGATTGAGGCATTCAAAATGTATTATATAGCTTTAGTTAAGCATCAAAAACTGCATTTAAAGTCTGTTCATGGGCCAAAAGAGACAATTAAAACTCACTATTAAGTTTTTGTATAGCAGTCCAGGGCTTTAAAGAGATAAATATGACTTAAATCAGATGGGGAAAAATTATTCACATTGATCCAGACTTAATCCAAAGCACCATTGTAAAGACACCAGCCAGTCATGTCAGAGGAAGATTAAAGCTGCCAATGCACTGTATTCAAGTTGGTGTGACTGTCAGGGGAAAGGCAAAAACTATGTTGGGCAGTATTAATAAAAACAGCATGTTGAAAATACAACTGTCACTAAGATAGCTCTAATCTTGCATTTTATTTTTTTAAATATAGGGGCAAATTTTTAAAATGGTGTAGAATTTGAGAGTTTAAGAGAGAACCTATTGTACTATGGAGAAGCTTTCATGGAAAGAAAAGACCAAGGCAAAGCAGGATCATTCATGGACATATGAATGGATATGAATAAGAGATAAATCAGTCTCATTAATCAATTGGGAAGACCAGGAAGCAATAAAATAAAGCATTAACATGAAAAAGATGCAGATTAAAAATTAGGGAAATTTTCATAACTATGTAAAGGCAGAATAAAGCCAGCTGTGAACGCAGAAACAAGGTGCCAGGAAATGCTACGAAATTAACTTCACTGAGAAGTCTGTGGGGAATCACTTCAGCATAATAAAATCAGAGCTTTCAAGATGCAAAGGCATGAGCTGGGGAATCCACTCACTACCTTCTAACAAAAATGATCAGAAATGGCTTCGGTTAGCTGAATGTTACATTGTCACAAGTTGTCCCCATTTATTAGAACCCCATTTTCTTGAACTGCACGGAACAGACTAAGAAGTACGCTGACAATGGCCTCACAACCTGAATGTGACAGCAAGGTCAGATGGATACACTGGGGTATCTGACTAAAAGTCATTGCTTTTTTTCCAGGTCAGATCTTTCTTTTTAATTTATCCTACTTTGGAGAAAACATTTTAAACCTGTTTCTTGAAAACATACTGAGATAAATCCACAAAGAGGTTTTTATTAATAGATGTGCTTTGTTTCTAGGAAAGATCAATGCTTTTGCATAATGGTAAGAAAGCAGTTGTACAGTGGAAGGAAAACAAAGGTCACCACTCATCCCTCAGAGGGAGTGCAGGCCTGCCAGTCTGATTTTGATGTTTGGAAATAGAAATATTTTCTTCTTTTCTTTCCACAACTGTGATAACAATCTGTAAGCCAATGTACAACTAATGTGTCTCCAGAACTCTCACTGTGTGTAAGAAATGTATTTTAAAATTATTATAATAGTGTACTAAAGAGCTTGAAATTTCCATGCCCACAGGGCAATATAGCACTACATTTGTGATTTGATGTCACAAGCATGTAGGCTTCTTTAGTTTTATAAATAAATTTCTCTCCAGGGAAAACATTAAATCCTACCTCAGAAAACTGTACAGGAGGAAAGAAATTGGGTTTGAGACGTCCATGTTTTGGCTTCCACTTACCAAAATCAAATCCCCTCCCCATATGTATTCCAGCTTTAGGTTCACAGCCCTGCTACTGCTCTGAACTGAAATAATAGACCTAGGACATATTTCACCCTTTATACTACATACCCCCCTTGTAACATTCCAGAGAGTTTTTCTTGTTTTCCAGGATTCTGGAGATCCATGATTACTTTGGGTTTCTAAGGAAAGGAGGTTTAGATGCTCACATAGTCTGTCCACCCCTACATTTCTCTTTCCTCCTCTCTTCTGAAATGACAGAGTAATTTTATTCACGGTTGGCATATTGATGGAGACGTCAAAGATAAAACATTTCTATAAGTTCTGTGTTTAGCAGGTGCTGGCAAAGGGATCCACCCACATTGTGTGGCCAGAGGCAGCAGCCAGGTGGCCAGGCAGCAACCGTGTATTGGCAGGGCAACCAGTACCTCGTGTGGTTCTGCCCCTGCCACACCACGGGCTGCCGCTCGCCCAGCCCGTCAGGTAAAACTCCTGTAACAAAGCTGGGGAGTCAGAAATGATGTGCAGAAAACCTGCTTCTGTTTTGGGAGAGGTGTGTGGATTCCAGCCTCTGGAAGTACACAGCAGTACAAGATAAAACAGATGCCAACACTGCCAAAGCCACCTAAGCAATGAGCCCTCAGAATTGCCAAAACAGAGGTAGATACCCATAATTACCTAAAATCCAGTGTCACTGGGGTTCTGCAACAAACACTCACTCACCCACAGCACGTGCAGGAGTATGGCTTCAGATCTGTGTTTCTCTGCCAGGATTCATCCTGGCACACTCTGTAAGGCACTGTTCAGCTTGGACTGCAAGCTAAAGGTATTAGTACCCACAGAAGCGTCTTGCCCAGTGCTGGGAACTTCAGCACAGTTGGAAACCTACCTAGTGTATTGGGTAGCTGCATTGGCATACAGTCCAAACAGTGGTTTTGCTGCCATAGCTGCCATAGTTTGTTTAAAGGTAGTTCAGTTATGAGCTCCATCTGCTTCAAATGCAACCGTGTCATCATATGAATATGCATACAAAGTCATTATTTGTACCTCTTTCTGCTTGGCCATCTTGCTGGAGTGGGGGAGGAAGATCTTCAAGGGATTAGGATCTAGACAGCTTGAAACAGTTGAGCAAACATGAACTGGAGAGAGGATTTACAGAGCAGGGTGTCAAAAATCTTGGAAGTACTATCTAGCCAATAGTCTAATTATAGTAACATGCTATTTATCTTCATATTTTCCCTGTTAGGCTACAAGCCACTACAATCCTCATGTTTTACACACACAGCACTGAAACGCTGTCTGCAGTGTAGATGCCCATGCATATACCCCTCATCTAGGCACCCTTCAGATTCAGAGGAGGAGGGTGGGTGCTCTGAGTGCAAGAGCTACCTGAGCAATGGCAGCAGTCTGCTGTATGATGGGATTAACTCCTTTCTGGGAAACGGGCAGCACATTAACACTATGCAGTGGGTCTGGAGTTGGCTCTGGCATTCAGAGCGTGGGCACAGCCTCAGTCACAGGGCTGAGAGGGGAGGGAGAGCGGAGATGGACAGCTGTGTTACAGGGAGCTGAAGTGAGAAAGGCTGAGGCTGAGGCTCAGATTGCTGCAGAGGTCAAGTGACAGTGTCTGGTTTCAGCGAGAAATTATCTACCTGCGCTTCACTCCCTTACACATTTGTATCTAGTACCTTCACGTATCGATTTCTATAAGATGCAAAGTCCATATAGCAACACTTCACATGGAAACATGCCTAAAAATCACCAAAGTCAGAGGATGGGAACAAATTTTCTCTCTCATTCAGCAGAGTTGTGCGGGAAATCACCCTCAGCTTAACAGAGAGTTATTTGCAGATCCCGTGAAAGAGAAGTAATATTTAATTTAACTAAGAAGAACGGCCAGGACAAAATCTGAAATTAGTTTTGGGGTGAAAGAAAGAATTTATCAAGAACCTCTTCAAGAAATTTGCTTTAAAAGCAATCATGCTCCAATAAGTTAGAAACTATATGAAACACTGAATGGGACAACCCTATCACCAGGAACAGAAAGTTAAATGGGCAAGGAGAAGAAAGAGGGACAAAGAACAACATTTCTGATGTAATTTTTAACAGATTAAGCCTGAGTTTTCTTCCTAATGTCTTTTAAAAGCTATTATAAGTGAATTATGTACATTGCATGTATAAATATACGCCTCATGTAACCCTAACCTGACTTGAGATTCATGAGTTTTCATTTTCTATGGACATCACCAGTACACAAAGTACATACGGGTGAAATGCAGATGTGTTTCACTCTGGCCAGTTATTTCAGTTTCATATCAATATCATTTCAGTATTGGATTTTTTAATACATAAGGACTCTGACTTTATCGATAAGGTTTTGTTAAAGCACTTACTTAAAACACGAAGGAATAAGGGGATCTGTAACTAAATTATCTAATTGACTTCAGATGAAGGCAGTGTATCAAAATGTGTCCACATACAAAAAACTTACCTTTAAATCTGGACTTCTAGACTTTGCATAGGATCTGGACAAGTGAAAATATAAGTTTTCAGTGATCACTTTAGATCTTAAAAAGATATGAATGGTAGGAAGTACTTTCTGTGTGGCTAGTCTATTGAAACCCCCTTGAAATGTGTAGATCCTACAGAAGAAATGGAGTGCAGTAAGCAGCTGTCCTAATGGTAGGGACCGACCATGTAATACTGACTGTGATATCAGTCATACACTATAGTAGCCTTTGAAGAAAAGAGAGACACACATTCAAGCGTGAAACCTGGAGTCTTGTGAGTCACTTTTGGCCACAAAAGTTCCCATGCATCAGGAGAATGAAATGACGCTGAGTATCCTAGCCAGGCAGGGAATTCCTTTGAAAGACATTTGTGACTGTATCTGTCTAATTTACATGTTCAGTGCAGACTACACTGTAAAGGAGGGAACTCCAGGTGAGTTACTAGCTTTTTTTGTTAGAAACAAAGCTAACCACAGAGCTCTCCTCAGAATATTTTACTTTGCTTTTGATAGATTTTATGTAGTCTCAGAATGAAATTTGGTACCTTAACCTACCTATGTTTCAAATTCCCTTTCAACACAGATACTAATGTTTGTGGCTTGGAAAAGAATACATGGAGCTAAGGATGCTTCTTAAGGTGAATTGAGTGGCTTCTTACATCTAAATGCATACACATTTTAGAGAAAATTTGAGAGAGAACTGCATAAAAATGTTTCTGAAGCATAGGAAAACTTGCAGAACTGTAATGTGTTTACTACACTCCCATGAGAAGCAAGACTTTAAAACAGTCTAACCCATGGGAGAAGATAACGTAACCGTGATGCAATTGTATAGACATGGGCACCAAATACAGTGGGGCCACCATTAAAATTCCAATTTATGAGTTAGAATCACTTGAGCAGGTATCGCCTATGAGGTCCTCTGCTAAGCCAAACAACAACATCTGAAAGCTGTTCTTTCTATTCTGTGTGGGAAAGAGAGATGATCACACAGAGGGAGGTTCCAAGAAGAATGGGAAGGCAATAAAATGGAATTGCAGTGATGAGCTGAAAAGTTGTGAACACTACTTAAATAGTTAAACATTTCTGATTACTCTGTTAATTTGCGTCTCTGACTTCATGTATATTTGGCACTGATTATCTCGGGAATCACGTCGTGGCCCCAGGCTCCATAGTGGTAGGCTGGATTTAATAAGTATGTCTGCTGGACACCATTAGAGGCAACAAATGTCTGCTGGTCTTTTACTAATGTAGCTGTTTTACTTCAAGGTGTGAATTTATTCAAACATGGTAAAAACAGTACTATCCCAGTAACATCAGTCATAAGATTATAACAGTTCTATGTGGCATCAGCTGCATCCCAACAGAATACCTGCACTGACAATAAGAATGTTGTTTGACTTAACTTCCCTTGATTTATTATCAAATGTAACAGTATAGAAATACACAGGGCTTAAGAGAAAACAAATAGAATAGGCATAGCAAGCAACTACTCCAAAGGTCATCATCATAAGTGTTGTAAAAGTAAGGACACTGAGCTCACTCAGGGAGGTTCAGCTGGCCCGAGAGGAAAGGGGAGTGACTCGGCAGTCATTCAAGATCAGGAATAAGACAGCTTCCTGGTGCCTTCCATGTCCTGAGTTGTGGCTGCTCTGCAACACACACTACTGCAAAGCAGAATAAAAGCATTTCTAACTGGCCAACCCAAAGCCATGGTTCCACCCAGAGTTAAGAGGTTTTCTGGACTCCGGGACACCTAACAAGGCTGGGAATGAGGAAAGCAGTTAAATGTCACAGAGGATAAAGGAACTGAGGCAGAAAGAGACAGATGTTTCTCTGGCACATGGCTAAACTGTCTGGTGGGAAACTTTGGCGAAAGCTCGTGGTCTGCGTGTTCCTATTGCTGTTGAGAGGAACTGGGCTTTGTGTACAATTCTGTAAACAAATAAATGACCTCAAGACTATCCCAACTTTGAACCCATTTTTCATCCAGATGCACCCACTCTCCTGGAAAGCCTCAGTATTCGGTTTGCCATGAAACCAAAAGGGCAATGAGGCTATCATCCCCTAGTTTGAATAGCGAAGTAGCCCAGCAACAAGCAAAGCAAAACTGCAGATTGCCCCATCCATTAATCTGCACTCTTCCTTTTCCTTTCTAACAATGATGAGCCACAGGGAAAACAAAGAGCTGTTCTCATCAGATTTTGAACTAAGCCTTTTCTTCTTTAATCGCAAGAAAAACTTGATTGAAATCAACAAGATTTGTGTTTTTCAGGTGATTTGGTAGATGCGTAAAATGACGTCTTGCTGTATTTTAGCAATCCCTGTGCATGACATAGAGGAAGGCAAGATGAAAGTAACATAAGTTGACTTAATATTTTGAAATGAAAAGTATAATTTGTCAGGAACCTGAAAGAATCCCAGGACTTCTCTGACTTTATTGGAGACGTGTTTTATTTTACATACACTGGAAAGGGTGGGAAATTCAAGCAGATTAAAAATCTTCTAAGTTCTGCAAAAAGCTGGCCTGCAGAAAAGGTTTACATAGGCAAACACATTTTCTTGATTTACTTTCCATCCAACAGTGTTCTCAGACTGGGGTTAATAGCAGCAAAATAGATTGACTTGCAATAGATATACTTAATGGTCCTATAGGGTATGTGATAACTATGTAGCAGGAGCTTTCAGGAGCTGGCTGACAAAAAATGCAGTGCTCTGATACGTTAAGCTAGTTAGAGCTCTTCCTTGCAGCTTCGATTGACAGTTTGGAAACCTGTAAACTTCTCTAAACATAGACAGCCTTCCATTTGCTGCAGTTCAAGAGAGAACCCTCTTCTTGCACTCTTCCCTTGAACTGTTTCCATGGAATGCTGTCCATATTCAGAAAAATGTACAGGTTGCCAAACTGTCAACTAAGGCTGTAATGAATGGCTCTAATTACATTCAAGTAGCAGAGAGTATTGCCATTTTAATCAAATCTGAGCCTTGTGAGATATTTGGCAGAAATACAAGAGAAAGCCTGAGGAAAACACTGCCAAAATGTTAGTAACCTTTTATTCTAAATTCTGCCTGTCAGAGAACTGAATACTAACTGCTTAGTAAAGGTTTTTGTTTTGTGGGTTTTTTTATTGTAGTCTATATAGTTTCATCGTAAATTATTTTCCCATTCTCTAACAACGAAGAAAACAAAACCAAAACCACAGCCCGGCAATTTCAGGACTAAAAATTATGATCAGTAATTTTGCTAATCAATCAGCTACAGTCACTTTGCCAGTCACAGAGGAAAGGGGGAC
This sequence comes from Falco biarmicus, assembly GCF_023638135.1. Classification (NCBI taxonomy): domain Eukaryota; kingdom Metazoa; phylum Chordata; class Aves; order Falconiformes; family Falconidae; genus Falco; species Falco biarmicus. The sequence continues at coordinate 70,974,795 of NC_079290.1, forward strand.
CTAATAACATCCTTTTACTCAAAGAGTTTCAGCCAGTGCTCAGCTTCGTGTTGTGTACAGCAAGAGACAGAAGCAAACTGCTTTGTCAGATATCCTGTCAGGTGATGCCCCAGCTCCCTTCCAAATGGCACAGCTTTATGTTCTGCAGCACTTTCTTACTCTAATAGCATGAAAGAATTATCCCTACCAGTGTCTGGTGATCTTGATATTCCATCCCTTTTTACAAATCAAGAATCTGGTATTAATCCCAAAATCATAGCTATTTATTTATTTACTTACTTACTTACCACAGCTTCAAGACCTTACAGTGATTCAAATGTAAGTACCAAAAATATTCAGTGACAGGAAAGAAAAAGATAATAAGTTATCCAACAATTCTTCAAGTTTAATGGACAAGATGCAAAACAAAGTCTCCAGAATTTTACAGAATTTATTCTGGAGGATGAAGGAAGGGTGAAGGAAAGCAACAAAGGAATTCCTTCTGGAGGGATTTGCTTGGTAACATCAGGTTTTCAATACCATTTCAGTTCCCTCTCATGAAAGCATCAGTGCCAAGAATATCATAGGTGAAACAAGATAAAAAAGGAAGCATTCATATCTCAGATATTTCAGGTGCAGCACTATAGATCTCCATACACCACCTCTCTTCATTTTCAGGAGATGGCTTTCATTTATTTCACTAGGCATTGTGCTGGTCTTGTCCTGCCAGCTGTCACACAGAAATCCTGCTGTTCCAAGTCCTAGCAGAAGGCCAAACGCCAACCAAGTCTTACTGCTCACTATTGCATTATTGGAGTGCTCTTGCTCCAGCTGCACTCCCAGCAACAAAGGCCTGCAGAAGAAGTCTTCTTCCAATGTTCCAAAAAGTTTCCTTATCCATATTTTTTCAATTACATGCTCTATGTTTGCTCAGTACGATTTAAAATTGTACAAAACCTAAAACAGGGATAATCCAGGCCCTCTGCAACTGCCTGTCTGAAGTAGCCTCCACCCATCGTTACTGAGCTTCCTGAACAGTGACAGGGGTTGCAGAGAGGCATTGCCTAGCTATAGGCAGCCCTACCATGGCCTCCCTTGGTGGCAAAGCTTAGCAGCCCTCAGGAAACTAAATTTCTAATCCTAACCTCTTTCCTTCACACAGAACTGAACTATTAGAGTAGCAGACTAAATCATTGTGTTTTCTTTACTTTCAGGTGAAGTTGTTTCTAAAAAACTTTATCTATTTATCTTGAAGCTTTCCCCCATCTCCCCCCCCCTAAAGACTTTTGGGTGAGTACTGGTGACTTTTTTGGAAAAAAGATAACCTTGCTTTTTCTGGAAACTGCATGATTTTAAGCTTCTAGTGAATTATCTTTCTGGTACACTGATGATCAGTATGAGATATGTTACTGGCAACTTCACTGTTGATGCAACTGAAATATCAGATTAGCTAATATAAGGAGAATAAAAGGTTGGGGTTTTTTAATCCTGGTTGCATTCTTCATTCTTTAAATGTATTCTTTAAATACATGCATAGGTCTTTCTGGCTTCAGCTAATAACAGATGTTTTAAACATGATGTAAAAGCTCCACACAGAAGGATATTTCTCTCCTATCAACTTCAGTTTGAGGCATGAAATATAATTATCCTTATATCATTATCCTAGCCTGCATAGTTCAAAGAAATAAGACACAATCTGGAAGTATTTCTGTGCCAAAAAATGTGCTAGCCTTTTCTTCCTCTAAAATCTGAGTAGCAGCTAGGAGGGAGAGAAGAGAATCCTTTTTCTCTTTTTTCTGGATTAGTAAAAAAATGAATGTTTTCTTCACTTTATGTTCCAACACAAAGCCCAGTAGCACAACCACCCTTGTTTCATGGCTAAAGCCTGAGATAAGAGCATTCAAAATGCACAGAGGGCACATAAGTTGAAATAGTTTGCTCTTCAGGCATACTGAATGCTTTCTGCAAATGATGTGCTACTGCTGCCTAAGGAGAGCAGAATCTTGGGCAACCAGAACTGAGGTATTTTTTACTGGGAGAAGTAATGTGCCCCGTGCTATTCTGTAGGTCCCGATACCTTAACATATCTCCTGTGTCGCTCCAATGAAGAGTAGTAATGGCAGCTGTATGAGAAGTAAAACAAGGTTAGAAGTAGGAGCACCAAAGAAAATAAGAGCTACTTTACATAAATCTTTGGATTCTTTAAGTTTTCTTTATGACCTTGATAAATTCAGGTGGAATCAGCTACTCTGTGTATCAGGAACACCATTTTTCTGATGGTTGAAAGGTACAGTGTGGACATTTCCACAGGAGTTAATCACCATAAATTCTTCTTAGAGTCAATGGGCACCTAGTCAGTCTAACACTATTTTGTGTTAATTATTTTGTGTTAAACACTATATATAATTAACACAATCTATGGAGTTACTTACATCTGCTTTAAGCAGATTTTTAAGATAAGTCAAGTGATTCCCATGCTAACAGTGCTTGTTGCTTTCCACCACCAATGAAGGCAGCGTAGATGACAAAATCAGCTGTAGTAAGGTGAGAGGAACCAGATTCCAGGTAATAAAATGTAAAATGTAACCGACAGATCTTCAACTTTTCCTTGAGAAGTGAAGTCTTGGGTGCCTGCAACCTTGCCAATGGGATCTTACTGTTTTATACCAGGTAAGAAATCAACTCACTTCTGTTTGCTTTGTTACTAGCGGGACTCAGAAGAGCTAGCAGCCTCTTTATTAGGCTGTGAAACTTTCACATACTAACTCAATTATTTCAGCTACAGCATAAGATATTAGACTTTGCATCACCTGACTTTGAACAATTTAGTATCATGTATAATGTCTGTAATGTCAGTCACCTTCAGCTGCCTTGCAGCCACCAAAGAGAAATGGGCCTCTCCAAACGATGCTCCACTTGACCTATCTTACACACAACCTATCTCAGGATTCGACGACTCACTTTCCAGGGTGTTTTTTTCTCTACATCAACAGTACGGGCACTAGATATCCAGCACAAAAATGGATGTCTGATTTTGATAAGCATAATGCAGGGCAGGCTGATTTTACCTACGGTCTCATTGTTTCCAAGATTTGCTGTAAGAATTGCAGACTTGACCCTGTATAGTATTTTCATAGATTCATAGAATGGTTTGTGTTGGAAGGGACCTTTAAAGGTTATCTAGTCCAACCCCCCTGCAATAAGCAGGGACATGTTCAACTAGATCAGGTTGCTCATTTTACTTGATGTACTTCATTCCAGACAATATTTAGGTTATTCTCTTCTTCCTCTCCATGCTATCTCTTTTTCTTTTTGCCATTGTTGTGAGGATAGATTTTAGTAATGAAAAAGATATCCCTGATTACCTGTGAGGTTACTTTCCTGAGGACAGCAAGAATTGCATACAGAAGCTGAGTTAAATTTCTGACCCTTGTGGAGATGAGAGAACCGAAGATGAAAACTACTACAGGGGACATGATTTCTTGCACAAAAAATAATTCCACAAATGGAACCAGTCACATTTATGTATTTTTTATCTTTGGAGGAAGGGGGGATATTGTTTTGCATGAAGATAAAATCCTGGGAAAGTATAAGTGGATTATTTACCCTTTCTTCAGTTAAGAAGAATTTCTGCTACCTCAACCCAAGACCTCTTAAGGAGATGAACAGCCTCTTGGGAGAGACAGTGACAGTCAGGAAGGAAAAGAAGATGCAGAGACCTTATGTATACATTGTGCAGTAGAGCATAATGCAAAGACCCAAACACTACAGAAAGTTATTTACTCCAACATGCTGCTGTTTTCCCATAGTTTTACTGCTACAAGAGCTGAGCTGGTGTATATTAAAGGACATCGTACAGTGTGGTGATACCAGCCCACTTTATTGCATAGTGTATACATAACTTATGAGAGGTCTAATTAGGACTGCTACAGTGCCTGGACAAGATGAGGATGAGTCCATGGTGAAGCAGCCTAAGTCCAGAGAACGGCTGTGGAGATTTAGGGATACAAAGGGTCTGCTGAAAGGATTGGTAGTAAAGCAATGTTTCTCACTATCCTTTGCAGAAGTCAATGCAAACAACTACTCCCAATGTCAAAAGCCAAGAAGGCATGAATGCTGCTCCATGTGAGGTCATTTTTAAATTGAAGGTGGAGGTGGAGCATGGGCAATGTGCCACCATTCTCAGCTCAGTGCTAGTTTTTATTTTGGTTTTTTGTTTGTTTCATTTCGTTTTACCAATGTTTGTAGACAATACAGCTTGCTAGTCCAGATTTTCCAACATATTTGAACACCCAAGGATGGATAAAAGGATATATAGCACTCACTGTGAAGCCTTTCAGATATGTATTTATATCTTTTAGTACCTTAACATAACTAATTATGATACCTAGCAGAAGCAGCATGGCTCAGGATCAGCAAATTGCCCTGAACCAGCAGCAGGGTATGTGTGACTCAGCTGTAAATAGACGATACTCAGTTTCATGGAGAATTTATCACCATATTCCTGCCCACTTCTGTATAAAGAGCATGGGTCAGTATCATACTTTGAACTCCAGACAGAGCAGGCTAGATTCCCCATCAGATTTCAAGCAGCAGATTTTACCTGAGTATTTCACAAGCGAGCTGTAGCTTGAGGAGAATAATCACAGCTTCCTCAGTCAACCACAAGCCTTGATAAGCACAGTCTCTTATCTTTCTCATAATAAATCACACTGAATGATTACGACAATAAAGATATGTCATAGTGCATGATTACTTGATATGGTGTCTTACTGTGTATTGAATTGGTGGTATACAAAAGGACACAAATCTCTTGGTTAAAATTACATTCTTTAGTTAAACTAGTCAAACGATGATGAGAACCCAATGATCACCAGTCAACCATATTATACAGGCAATGAAATGCATGGAAGTGTGTGGCACTGTCCTTACTGCTGAACTGAAAGCAATGGCAAGATTCCAGCTGTAGGCAGGTTTGCTGTATCATTTCATAACCTGTTATTTCATGTTGGAGGCTAAGTAAGCAATCAGGACAAATGACTTCATGCTGCAACACTGTGAACATATAAGGAATTGTAGGCAAAACCAGGAATGACAAGAACTTTGACATGAAGATTCTTCTATGTTAAATGCTGACATTTCTGGAGGTATTTAAAGTGTTGATTGAGAGATTTGGTTTTAAGAAATTACAGACCAGCCAGCCTATAGCTGCCTGCAGATAAAACCAGCAAAAAACCTTGTGGGCTGATACATGGAAAGTAATCTGAGTCAGCAAAATTTGAACTGTAGCTAGACCTGCAAATATTCAGTCCCGATTGCTTTAAGGTGTCTATCGCAAACTGGTCTAATCTGTGATTTATTTTTTTTTTGTTATATCTTAATGCATCTTACATAAATCGAAATAGAACTCATTACTTTCAAATGAAGATTTATGGTCACCAAGTCCTGGGAACCAGAACCACAAACAACAATGAGGAATTGAAAAAAATAAAATGTTACAAAGGAGATGACTTGTTTCCCAATTGGATGATAACCAGAGATCCACTCATATTCATTCAAAGCTTTCTCAGAAGTATTTGTTCCCTTTTGACTGGCCCACACAACTCATCAGAAACTGTATAAAATGAGCTTTTTATTGCTTGCCACTTCGCTTCTTGAAGCTGAAAGATCTCCAGAAAAGAGACAGAGAAAGCGACTGCTGCATGCACTGATAGGCCTTAGCCTTAATTAAGGCTTTTGTCATATGAATCAATGATCTGATGCAGAGGCCAGTCAAGTGGTTAAATCAGCAATTCCCCCTTGAAGAAATCTAGGAAGACCAGTTTCAACAGCCTGAGCTGTTCCCTATATCAAAGTTATTCTGAAAGGCACCACAGACAGCTCATTAGTTGCTGCAGGGCAGTCTCCAGCCTCACAGGCTCTCCTTTGCTCCCCACGATGATTACAATTCTTACTAAATAACTGACATGCGCTTTGCCACGGTGGCTACCATGTGAAGCGACAGCCTGATCTGGGCATGCACAGAGCCCTCTTGTCACAGCATCTTGAATACAAACCACCTGGATGGACCTTCTCTTTGTCTTAGTCCAGTCACAGCAAGCGTGAGGCTGAGCTATAGGATGTGCCTCCATGCCTGGCAACTGACTAGAAGCAAAGAGGCTTGGGCATATTTCAGGAGGGCTTCTTGATTTACCTAAGTGATGACAAGGCATGATAACTCTGTCTGCAAAGCAGTCCTGTTGCCATAGTTGCTACTGGCGCTGACACTCCTGCAGCTGCTATTGGGTACAGGAACTTCTGGGTATATAAATAACAAAAATATTTGGGACCTGATTCTCCTGTGGCTTTCACCAAAGGCACTGCAGTTACTGTCATGCATTATTTCAGACTGACAAAAAGCTTAAGAGGACAATTAGACCCAAAAGCAGAGAGTGTGATAAATGCATCAAAAAATTTTTGGCACTTAATCTTTTTGTAAATACTACTAAGCAAATATAAAGCTCTTGGAAAGTCAAAGACTCAAAGAATAAAGCAAAATTTGCAGCCAGGAAAGATACTGGGAAGTGCACTAGTGTAAATTGACAGTCTCCAGAAATGGGGCTTTACCTATTTACACTAGAAGAGGGCTGGACCCGGTATTTGGGTCTGTGTTCAGCTCAAGCTTCCCCTTACAAACGTTCACAATCCCAGTTCTGATGGTTGAAGAATGTCCCTTTTTTAGAAACCTGATACTTCCCAACATGAAGCTTTCATTGAGGGGAGGGAGAGGGAGAAGAAATTTGTCTTTTCCATAATTTGTCTCCCCTAGTTGCACACTTTGGTATTTTGCACGAATTTTATGATGAAATTTACAGACTCCTACTGCTTAGAAGATCACACAATTAATTTTATTAGCAGCAACTAGACAATGTCCTACAAGAAGCTGGCAACAGACATCCCAGCAACAGTCTTTCTCAGGGAGCAATACAGATAAAAGATATGTCTTACTAGACATATTCTTTGCCTGATGGTTAAATGGACAAAGAAAAGTAAACTAGAAAAAAAAAACCCACAACCAGTTTTGACAAGTACTATGCTCAAATTGGCAGTTTTCAGAGAGAAAGACTATAAAACTACTTCACAAAATTCTGACTGATGTGACAATTTGTAATTCCCATGACATATCAAGAGGCTGTTTAGGCGTTTGTAGATATATACTCCTTTAGTCAGTTACAAATCACATAGGAGCTTTCATACATTAAACAAAACATTAAAGCAATGGAGTTATGCCACTGTAGCACACTTGTGGCATCACAATAAAGCCAAAGCAGGTTTGACTTTAATAGGACTCTGAAAGTTGTCTTATGTGATAGATAGTCTCATAAGCAAGCTTGGAGAATATGATGGCACAACAGGAGCAGGCAGAACTAGATCCCTGTGTTCAAAGACACATAAAAAACCAATCACTAGTTTGCGTCCCACCAGTCTCTGGAGGGATTTGCAGAGCTTTCAGTATATACCTGGAGCCAAAATTCAGATTTAGTTTCATCTCAAAAGAGTCTAGGTCACACACTCCAAAATCTCCATAAAACCAAACCAACACACATAAGCAGGCCAAAGATACAGTGCTTCTCCAAATCAGATCATGAATGTAAACACAGCCAGAGACTAGATGGAATTACTGTAGAGTATGCAAAAAAATGGCTCAAAATGTTTGCATTCTGAGTAGTTCATAATAGTTCATTATCAGCCTGAAGACTTTATTGAATAGAGATCCATGAAAGGCTGTTCTGGCTTTAATGCTGTTTGATATATTCATTAACAGCTTATATGAAGAAACAGAGAAGATGCTTACTTTAATTAGCCAATGACACAAAAGAGGAGAAGTCTACGAGTATGCTGGGTGTCCACAAATGGGAGAATTGATCTGAAAAAGTAGCCTAAAATTCATAAAGGGAACCTAAGTGAAACCATTATCTACAGAAATACAGGACATGGAGCTACTGGCTTAGTACTAGTTCTGGAGAAAATTATTGACCAACTTTATCACAGCCTGAACATTATTTAAAAAAAAAAAAAAAAAAGTCACTTTGTGGGGAACAGGTAAGTGTCATGTCAGGATCTGTATAGGTAGGAATAGAGTGTAAGAGCAGGTGAAGCTGGCAAGGCTGCAGATGGAATCCTGGGTACACCAGGTCCGGAACAGAAATGCCCATTCCCCACCCATGCATGTCTCCATACACACCATCCTCTGTTTCCATTGTGATAAGTAGGTATTTTTAAAATGCCTAACAAACGTTAGCAGTAGCAACAAGGCAAAACAAAAGTAGCAAAACTGACCCACACAAACCAGTAACCATAATAACTGCTGATTGCATTATTACCTTAAGCACATTATTTCTGAAAAGCTACTAACCATCCCAAGAGGGCCAGTGGGGAAATCACCTCACTTGTCACAGCACTGGTCAACTTCCCTCCTGCCTGACACTCATCAGCCTGCTGTGGTAGGACCCATAGTAATGCCTGTCTCAATGTATTGTCTCTTTTCTTCTCTAATCTTACTCCCTATGTATATGACAGTTGGCAGCATTTCTCCTTAAGGAAATTTAAGCTTTAGCATCCAAGAACCCCCAACACCATTCCTAAATCTTGCCTTTTCCTAGGCTATGCTTTTCTGGGGGATACTTCATGACCTGAAGCAAATAACAGAAACTCTACAAAGGATTTCTTGAATTACAACTTATTATTTTAGACATCAAAAGAGGAATCTATACCATGCCCACCAAAAAGTCTTATGTATGCCCCATTTTCTTCCCCACTCTACAAGTCCTTCAGGTTGGATCCATCCTAGAGACAGTCCAGACTTCTTTGCACAGCCTGGCATCCTGATTCAAACTTTCTATGAAAGGGACAGTGAAATATTTTCTTTTTAAGTAGACTTCCAATTCTCTTTACCAGGAGATGCTCCTGTCAGTCTCAACCCCCATCATAAACTCCCATCCAATATCTATCCATGATCTAGCTCTCTGTCACTTCACTGTGAAGTAACAGGGGAAACCTTTAACACCTTTCCCATGCCAACCTTCTACTGTATGCCAGAAGACTTCTGAGCGTTTTGGCCCAGCGTAGACACCACAGACGCAGGGGGAAGACCCAGACTGGAGTACAGGCAGCACTCTTGTAAAAATTAAATGAACTTTGTAGATTAGTGTAGATAAAGAAAGCTCGTAACCGTAACTTGTATTCCTGTGTTGCACATTGTGGCTGTGTACACCTACAGATTAGCAAGCATGAGTGTGGTGTTATCTTTAATGGATTAAAATAGCCTGCGTATTCACCATAGATATCTATCGTGCTTTTATCTCTCACTCAAGCAAGATATCCCCATCTTTCTGAACTCCAAACTTCGGTTTTTAACAGGCAAAGCAAATCCTGCTCAATTAATCTTACTTCGTGTGAATGAGGCACAAAATGTTTATGAAGGGCTAGGTACGAAAACACAGTAACAAAAGGTACATTAACAAAAAGATGGTACCTTCAAGAGGGGTGGGAAAACAATGTTCAGAAGTCTGCCAGTTTTGGCGAGGGATAAAAGCACAGAGCTTTCAGAAGATCTGATGCCATTTATTTTGGTTAGTCTTTGTCTAAAATAATCTATTTAAGGGCTTGTTGGGGCAATAAAATGTGTGAAGTATTGATACACAAAATTCTGTACGTGTCTAAAGCAGAGCTATTAACTATAAAAATGCAGGTGAAATGGCATTCATTAATATCTAGCATAAAAATTTTAGTTCTAATGTGGCAGTACAGATTCATAAGCTCTGTTCATAATAAACAAAGTGCAAAAAAGATTGTTTTTAAAAGTCAGTTGCTTTCTTTTTAAATGGGAGCTTCTTCTGTGATTTTTGAGTTTTCCTGAGAAATAACATAGAATTCAAGCATTTTTTAGCATCAGCTGTGAATGAACTCTTATACAAACCATGTCAACCTCTTTGTACATAATAAACATACTTTTCTTCCTTCATGCACTAGCAGACAGCTTTGGTAATGTAATAGGTCTTAAAAAGAACTAATTCAGATAAACCAAGAGCATTGCAGGCTTTAATTGACAAAATATGAGGAATTGTAAGGCAAAATTCCTGAGTGCAAAGTATTGAATTCAGCATTACTATATCTTGTTAAATTGGGTCATGCTTATCACCAAAATGCCAAAATTTCTCATTGTGTCTTACTTAAAAGACACACTTCAGCTTTTTGAAGTGTCCGATTTAGCTATGTAATCTTTAGATCCGTAAGTTAGAGCAGATTAATTCCACCTAATGTTACCATTTTTCAAATCTGCATTATAATTGCAGACACGCAAACTATAATTAATATTGCAAACAAAATGCAGCAGATCCCCAGACACTAAGACTGTTCAGAGTCCAGCAACCACTTTTGGGATCCCCTTTTCATGCCTCCCAAACCTGCGCTGGCCCACAGACCACACGCTGAGCAATCCTGGCCTCAGTGCATTTAGAGGCACACTGCTGCACCGGTACAGGTCTCTGTGGACCAGGGGCAATCTAGCCACAGCAGCACGAGCTTCAGTGCCCACTGCTCACTGAATCAACCGCCCTTTGCCCAAGGCTTTAGCAGTCTGGGAGCAGGGCCAGTTTAAGCAGGTGTTGAGCATTGAGGAAAGCTCTTGGAGATGGCTAGGAAGTGTCAGCAGCCACTCTGCCTTTTTCTCCCCTGAGCAGGTTTTAGTCTGAGGGTCTCACCCTTGCTCAGAGCAATGTGCTATAGCCGTGCCCAATCCTGGCTGCTGTGCCCTGGCAATTTGCACCTCAACCCCTGAGTTGACTCCCCAGCTTGACCCTGGACCTGCCTCACCACTGTGACCACCAGACTGTGTCTGGCCCTGGCTACTGCACCCAAGCACAGACTGATCCTACCACTGATGTGCTGACCTGCTGCTGACCTGACCTGCTCGCCTGATCTCGGACCTGCAGTGTCACTATGGGCTTGTCTGGCAGGCTGGACTCTTGGCTGAAGCTGTTATCAGAGAACCTGCTCAGGATGGCACCCTTGTTGGTGAGGCCACCATCTCCATCTTTACCAGTCTTGGCTCCTGGCTCCCCTTCCTGCTGAAACCTGTGACGCTGCATTTTGTTAGCTACAGTGTTTAAAATCACCACATCTATGGGCAGACTCAGAGAAGCAGGAGGAAATGCTCATGGTTAGCAATTAGTGTACGGAGAACATGTACAATAAAGCATATTGTTAATATGAAAACAGCAAGTCTGGTAGAAACAGGGTAATTTTTGTATGAAAAGATCAGGTTTTCAGATATCAACTTCAGATGAGCATGAACTCAATTTTAAATGGTCTCTTTTTCAGAAGCTATATTTAATGTAACACAGAATTATGAAAGATATGACTGTAGGTGAGTACCTCACAATTTCTCCTTAAGGTTCACTTCTCCAACAAGCCCCTCCAATGCACAGTAGAAAGACTGCAATTTTGGAAAAAGATAACACTTTTTTGATTAATAAGTTCCGTATGTACTGTAAATTGCCACTTGTTTACATTGTCGATTTCCCAGCTGTGGTCTGGAAATCACCAACCCAGGGAGCTCTCCTAATGCTACACAGAATGGAAACTATCAGTGAAAGGGAGGGTGTTTGAAGGAAAATTGAGGGCTCCAATGTGGATTTTCCTCTCTGTGTGAAGTGGCTGACCAGATGAGAATGCAGATATGTCAACAGCTATAGGTTTATAGTATTCCTATAATTACATTTTCTCTGAACAAATATGCAAGTTGGTGTTACCTCTTTTTATGTAGTAAACAAAAAAAAAACCCCTTACAACTCCCAGTCCCTGTCAACATTAACAGGTGTATCACATCTCCTAATTCCCTGGGCACTAATGCTGGGTAAGGTGCATTCAGCATACCATAGCGTGGTTTCTACTTAGCTAGTAGTTTCTAGGATTCTTTGGATTGTAACTTCTGAAAGCTTTCCTGTTTGAAGGTGAATGAATGAGAAGGTATGAATCACTTTTTGTTCTGCTTTCTGACTTTCCAGACTATTTTCCATGTGCATTCTCCACAAGTTTGACTCATTCAGGCACTTTAACACGTAGAGAATTACAAAGAAAAATCAGATAGGTTGATTTTTTATTTTGTAACTCCCAAGTTACAATTACCTTCAGTCTACTGTGACAAACATCAAAACCAGATTTTTATTAAATTATCTGATTTTAAAGGTAAGATTTAAAAGTTATATAGGCAAATGCTTGTAAACAACCACTTCCCTCTTATCTGAAATAAGGTGTCTAAATACTTAAAACAGATTTGACTATTCCAGCCTTTTGTGTTTTGCCAGCAAGCTACATCAGACAGAAGAAAAAGCAGATATGACAAGTAACTGGACTTACCCAAAATGTTAACGGGGCTGTATCTGTTCTCTAGACTTTCATTTCTGTTTCCTGGGGTTTTAATGTATCGCAGTTAGCTTCTAAGTAGTTCTAAGTACAAATGTTACTCAGGCTGTCATGTAATTGTTAATATTTTACACTTAGAATTTTTAATGATTAATCATTATTAAAACAGTGGAAACATCCACAACAGATAATTTCTCTCTTCCCTCTGAAGTTAGAGCTGAAATATGGGTCCTCTAGAAAGTGATTTACAGCAGGAATCTAACCATATAATCCTTTATAGATTAATCAAATTCAGGTTTAATCTTCAGCCAAACTTGGGCCCTGCCTTTCTCCACTGACTACAGAAGGAGCTAAAGAATGTTATCTTCACTAGGCCAGAGATAGCCTTTAGGAATATCCTTCTATCATACCTGATTAAAACTACTGAATCTGAGCAATAAACCATCTATAGATTCTGTAAAAAGCTGAAAGTAATTAAGCCCTTGCATTAACAGGCAAACAGTCCAAGCCAGAACTATGTATGTGGTTTGCCTGTTCTTTGAATTTAGTGTAGAAACAGTTCCTCCGTTTTCTTTGCTGATTATCTGAGATCAATTAAGCAGAATTATGGGCCACTGCATTTCACCTAAGTCAAGGAGGTAGGAGGAAGAGGGCATTTGGAATACTTTATAATGTCTGGTTTTGTTAGACTAGAAGCAGTAGCTCTTGTCACAACTTCCATTCTAAGAAGTTTAACTCTGGAGGATCATAAAATCTTTGACACATTTTACTTTTACTGTGTTGAAAGTAAAGGGATTAACTATCAATCTTTGGTTTTGAGGCACCCGGGGATTGCCCCTTTTATGCAGGGACAATGAATCCACCCTGTATGTGGCCCAGGACACCCGTGGTGACAGGTAACAGCTAGCATTACTGTAGTGCATGGTGAAAAGGATGTGAAGCAGAAAGCACAAATAAATCATCTAATAACAAATGACATAAAAGGGAACAGATTCTCTCAGCAAAGGTTAAATTATTGTGTGGAGAGAAATCTTGTTTTTTCATTGATGACAATTTACGGCTCCAATGTGGGATATGATTTCTTAAAGTCAGACCATTGCACAGGGCTGATCTTAACCCTTTGATAGAAGAGGCCACACCTCCACTGCTTAGTAACTTCAGTAGCATATTAACCCCATCTGCACTACTTATGTGCAAGAGTTCTCTCAAAGCCAGGCTAGTGTATGCTACTTAATATTCTTGGAAAAAAAGCTCTGGTGTGATTGGTTTCAAGAAGATTCCCAAAAGTGGACCAATCTGGCTTTGTTTTACCACATCCGTCCTTGCTCTGATGGGCCACGAGAAACAAGGCACTATGTTGAAGGTCCCTGTTGCCAGCTACCACAAAGGGAACTCATAGTACCTGGTGTTCAGGCTGAACATGAGAGCAGGGGTGCTGTGATCTCAAGAGGACAACTGTACTGTGCGACACCACAGGACCGCAGTGTCGATATAATCACGTCCTCAGTGAACTTGGTGGCACATCTCTGCAGTTGGCTAAAAGTTAGAAAAGATCCCTGATTCTGTCTGCAATAGCAAATCAAAAGTGTGGAGCTTCTCCTCTATTATTGACTAGCAGACATGGGAGGTTTGGTTTAACTGAATTTACAAAGGAAAGGAATGGGTCAAGGAAGAAATTGACCCAGATTTTTGCGGCCTTACAGAAATGTAGTTAGTGGGGCAGATCAGCCCTCTGTCTCTTATGGCCCTTTTCTGAAGCTGAAAAAGAATTTCATAAGATGGTCTGTAAGGAGCGAAGCACCACATTTCAGATACCTAAAGAATGTCTGGAAACAAAAATAAGTTATCCTGTAGAGTTTAGACACTTCTATGAGTTGGTAGCAAGTAAACAGAGGCTTTTGGGTTGCATTTTAAAATTTAGGCACTTCTTTTTCTGGATTGAATTCCAAGGCACTAAAAGGGATCAAGGAGACAGACTCCTTCAAGACCTCCCAGTCTGAATAGAAGATCTGCAGTGCAGGTGAGAGGATATTCAGTTTTATTTATTTAACTTCCATACATTTTGGATAGTCTCCAGTCCATTTTATGGCAGTGAGCAGCTACAGCCAACAAGGATAACTTAAGGCAAATCCTAAGCAAAACAACACAAACAGTCCTTCTATGCCAAATCAAAATCACAGGATTTTTCTCTATTCCCTGCCTCCTCAAATGTTGTTCATTTATTGCCCTGAATTTCCAATCAAAGCATTTCATTCAAAACTCAGAAGTTAAATGGACATTGAATTAATGGCTTCTGTAGGAGAACTTGCATCTAGAAATTATGGCAAAAATGCAGAGTACACTGCAAAAGGAGAAAATAATAACTTCCTAAGAGGAAGATTTATTAAACTTAAAAAGTTAGTAAAAAATGTAGAATCAAACATTTCTGCTCTGTTCCATTAGCTTATTATTTCTCCAGAATTTACTAATATGAAAAACATCGTTCTTCTTAAATGATAGAAGACTACACTTTCAAAACGGATAGTTTACTCATTGCTAGAAAATGTCTTTAGTTAGAGCTCTATCCTGAGACATGCCAGTGGAATCTTCATGTATCAGTGTTTGCCCAGGCAAAACTCATATTTGTTCATGTAAATGTCCAGCCAGGACACATAAATATTGATTTGTTTGCATAAGGAAGATATTTTTGCTGGCAAAAGTTTTTGAAAGTGTGGCCTAACATCTAGGCATGAACTATGTAATGGCCTTTAAAAACAGAATGTTAGCAGGCAATTTTTTTTTTTAAGTTTGTCAAAATATAACCAATTTGAAAACTATATGTTCAAATATTCAGGTTTGACCATTCTGAATCTTGAATGCAGCATTTCAGAAAGAATGAGGTTTCACAGAAGGAAAGAGGGGTCTCTAAAGCAGGAGCCTGGGAAAATGAAGATACATATTCAGTTCCTGCTACCGCAACAAAATTCTCTGACACTGGGCAAGTATCTTAATGACTCAGTCCCTTAGTGCCCAGCTGGAAAAAGCAGGAACACTGGTGCTTATTTTTCCTGTCTTGCTTCATTAGCCTTGAAGGCCTTTGGAAACAGGATTGTCCCTGATTATATATGGTTAGGTTATTTGCATATATTATTATATATGGTTATTTGCAGGAACAAGACCCAGATCTCAACTGGAAGCTCCAGGAAATACAGGGAGCAGGAGTGGACAGTGTGCAATTAAAAGGGTGAAAAACTTTCAGCACAGCATTTCTAAACACATTTCCTTAAGGGCTCTTTAGAAAAGGAAGAGGAAAAGTTCTAACCTTCTTTTATTTAAGATTCGATTAACAAAAATATTTGCTGTGCCTTTTGAACACTGAAAAATACAGAAAAAAATTCAATACTATAAGTATATTGTAATTACAAGTATTTAAAAATTTAGTTAGTACTTTGGCTATTTTACGAAAATAAGCTAAACAAGTTAGCATTGAGAATCATGACAGTAAGAGCACGTTCTGCTGCTAGCCTTCTAACTACTGGCATTGAAAATTGTTTTTTTCACATGAAGCTCTGGAAGGGGGAAGCAGGTACAGGTACTTTTCTCTTCTGCAAAGATTTGCTTGTGAAACCAGGAGACCACAGCATGATGTAAGACAG
The DNA here is from genome assembly GCF_023638135.1 of Falco biarmicus. NCBI lineage: Eukaryota > Metazoa > Chordata > Aves > Falconiformes > Falconidae > Falco > Falco biarmicus. The sequence goes on from NC_079290.1 coordinate 70,990,814, forward strand.
AAATTGTGTCACTTCTGTCAAAGCGCATAGCTATCCTTTGCAGCCATGACTTCAGAGTAACCGCTTTCATAGGTGCACACAGCAAACCAACAATGTTGTGTCACAGGTAAACACACCACTTTTCTTCAGGTTACCAAGCTTGTAATTAAGCATCTTTTTTCATAATAAAAAAAGCACAGTTTGAGGCCATGGACAATGTTTGTCTTTTAGGTAAAAATTGGCCATGAGAAAAGGAACATCAAACATGCAAATGTTTTGAATTGCCACAGGACTGAAAGGCAATGATGACTAGGGCAGCACAAACTGTTTGCTTAGTTTGCTCACTTCCACTGTTTTAATGATGACTTAATGTTGGCTGACCATCAGCCATTGGCTATTTTTTTCTACAGTGAAATAAAAGAGCAAAGGTGTTCCAGTTCAGATCAAATGAAACTGTTAAGCTTTGGTGAGTTTTTGCTTTTTATTTTTTACCTATTTTACTATTAAATGTAACTAACTTCTGTCATTAAGTTTTTTTAATAAGAAATTAAAATTTCTGTTTTGAAAACATCATATTAAGTGCATAACTTTTCAGTTAAAACAACCTGTGTTCACAAATGTTTTTATTTACTCTGTGTACAAAGCAAGCAATCAAAAATATTTCACTTAACTCCACTTGGCAGCACTAGACATCTCTTGGTTTATGTTACCAGCATAGAAAAGATTTTTCAGCCTCTGAAAGCTCATGAGATTCGCTTCAAACCATCAATGTAAGTATTTATGGCAAAATTACAGCGGTTTGAAATCAAAGGAAGTCTGACCATACTCTTCATGAGGCTGATAATATAATTTCAAAGTGACTGAGGCTTTTTGAATTTCAGGATATACCTGGGCTAGCAATAACCTAGACTGACTTTACAAGGCTGTTAAGGTTCAGACACAACGCTGATTAAGAATTTGGTGTCAAATAGCACTTTCAGGTCACTGTAGCTACATGGTTTTCAGTGCACTTAACTGGCCACTATCTTGTAAAGACCGTAAGCTAAAGGGAAGACCACAGTCTACCCAGATATGTTACCTCTTCAGGAGCAAGAAGAGGTAACTGAGCAGCTCTCATCCACTGCTATGGTGGATAGTCAGCATCCTCCATCTTGACCTATGAAGTGTTCTGATGGGACCTTTTGAGGTTCAAAACCTTCTCTTCGAGTAGTGGCATCAATATGGTCATTGCTGAGAAATCATTGTGTTAATGTAGCTTTTTCTCTACAACTCTGCTCTTCTGTGGCCTTTTTTATTACTGTTATTATCAAAATAAGACCAAAATTGTTATTATCAAAATTTTGTGAAAAGAAAAGGGTGTAGTCTGCTTTTTGCTATGCATGCTCAGAAAACAAATCCCTGCTCCAATAAATTGACCACCAGCTTCCACGGCTATTTCATTGCAGAACCAGAGCATTTGTGAAACTACCATACTACCTGACACCCATAACTCTCCCCTAAATTATTCTCATGAAAGCCCTGTTTTCCTGTTTCTGTTTCCTCAGAAAATAGTCAATGAACAGCTGAGTTAACTGATTCTAAAGTCAGTAAAGGCTTTTGAAGTAATTCAAAAATTTGTAATTTGAATTTGTAATTTGTAATTTTGAATTGCATGTAATTCAGCGTTTGAAGTAACTGTACCATTGAGCAACCATATCGTCGATTTCCTTCCTTTTCCCATCTTTCCACCAAAAGGGCTGAGCTGAAGTAGCACTGCTGCCTGAAGCATTGGGCAAACACTGGAAGTCATATCGGGCCATAGACTAGAAAAGAAAATCTGTATGATAATGCTCATTCCTTATCTCAGAAAGGGCCAAATTTTGCCTCTGATGGAAAAAGCTGTTCCATTTCCAGCCAGAGGTTACAGAAAGTTATACAAACCTCCCAGTCCCATACGTTTCTGGGAGGATTTTACTTTACTAGGTTAAACCCATAATTTATTTATTATTTTACAGGTGATTTTTCATGTTACCCAGCACTTGCCATTGATTCCAGCCAAGCTCAGGCATCCCTTGGGTGGAAATACAGAGACAGAACTGATACATGTTTAACGGCACCCACATAACTTTTATGTCATGAGGATCTCTGTGTAACCTATTAGGAACAACTCCCTGTCCCATTTTTGCTACAGAGCTGTACAAAAGGTCAGAGAAAGAGTGAGCAGGATGTGTCCTGAAAGGTCGTTTTCCCATCTTAATTCTTCTGATGTAATTCCTTTGAATTATAGGTCCCATTTTTGCTTGTGAAAACATGATCCTAGGTCTACCCTAAATCCTGACTTTATAATCATGACTTTCCTGTTTCCCCCTCCTGTTTGTCTAATGGATGACTTCATAGGACTTCAAATACCAAGGACATTGGTGTGCTATAAAGAGTGGAACAGAATAGAATTTCTTTTCCTATTTTTTTACTGAGTACTGAGGAAACAATAGCAGGCCTAGTGCTAGACAGCAGTGTCCAAATAATAAGTTGCATTCCAAGTCTCGTGAATTTCAGGTACTCAACATGTCTGGTAAATGAGGCATTGCTTATTTTATCCACAATATAGGGATTAACCACAGGGAAAAGAACTTGAAGAATCTTTAAGAAAAGGCTCACACAAGTGTACTAGTACCATGTGTATAAAAATATACCACCAGGGAGAATACAAATTAAAAATATTATTTTAATGTAATAGCATATACATTGCAAATATAGCAGTATACATTACCAGTTAAATGTACTTTTAAGAATTTAGTATTTTTTTTGTCTTTTCAGTGAAAAATAAATGGATTATTAATTTCAGGTGACATCTGATATCAAAATAAAGCCAGAAATAATTGCCTGGAAAATAGCTTTTTTAAAAATATATAAATACATATATTGCTTTTTACTGCATTAAACCAGGTAAAGCAGAGAGGATGTGAATCATTCTCTCATCCTGTGGTCTATGGACCATACCAATTCCTTCTTTGTTTCATGTACAAACTCATTGATTTCAGTTGCTTTCATGTAGTTTAAATCTAAGCAGAACTGGATCCGTGTTCCACTATCCTCCACAAGTAGGTGACCTTGTAGTCTACAGCAAACATTCTTGACCAGTTGTCATCCCTTGTTCCAAGCCATATGAGTCCCTTTTTCCCGGACTCTCCTCCCTCAGATTAATCTGTAAACCCATATCACACAAAAAGCACTGTGAAGTTTACTGTCAGTTAGAAGCAATTCACGGAAACATAATTCTAATAGGTCTTATTTCTTTTTGTGCACAATGGCCTAATCAAAAAACTCACATTCAAAAACTGACTTGATATATATGCAACAACCACAGCTAGTTCAAAAAAGGCTTTATGTAAAAATAGTGTATGTTCTCTAGATGCCAACCATTCACAAAGTAATCTGGTTTATTAACAAGCTCTGACCTCCATACAGAGTAAGTGAGGTTCAAGGCCCAGAATGAGAGAGGAAATGAAATAACAAATAAATTAGAGCAACAGAAAGTGCAATAGTGCAAATATTCAAGACAGAAAACTCCATTCACTTAGTTTCTATGACCTTTTCGAGTCTGTTTTTCACACCTATTCATGACAAGTGTGCTGTAGGAATCGCTTTGCAAAACAGCAAATTCAGTGAAAACTGAAGAGCCGTTTTAGTGTGCAGGTACTAGTCAAATCCACAGTAATTCACAGTGGAAGCATGGTTCCCAAATTTTTCCTTAGCTGGATGTAATCGCTGTCATGTTCTTCCATTAACTGGGCCTACATATATGAAAGGAAATGTTACTAAATTTTTCATATCACATACATATAAAGAATAATAATCAGGGCTGACACTAGAGTAGGAAAGGTGCTAGAGGTCCTGGACTGCTCTAACTTACCACAGTCATATCAGTCCTATTGCTGGCATTTTACATAAGACTTTTCAGGTTTATTTCACTCTGTGTTAATCTTCCTTACTGTGGTCAGCCACACGTTTAAAAACCATGCAAAGGGCCTACCAAGAGATGCTCAGATAGGCTTTATTCTAACACCAAAGCACTTCAGCTGAATGCTCGGGAATCACTATTTTTACAGAAGTTACTAATCTTCGCTGAAGTCTTTACCCAAGTTTTCTTTGTATATATCTAGCTGCCCCTCCTCACTATAAAGCGTGTCTCAACATCAGGCATTCCTCATCCTTAACAGATGTTCTTAACATACATCCACATTAAAAAGTCCATAGACCAAGCTACAGATGCAGTATTGCTTCTCCTCAATGGCTGTCAGTGGCTAAATATATCCGTTAGAGAAATAGAAAATCATGCTCCTGCAGTACATCTTGAGTTCAATTATCCACAAGGCATTATTAGCAAGAAATGTTTCCAAATATTACACTATCTGACTTGATGATGATATCAGGTTATTACTAAGCAAGCTTACTCAGCATCTTCTCCTAATTTTACATATATTTGGAGTTTCTTGCCACTTCAAGGACAGTTTTCAACCATTCTTTTGTAGCATGTTTTCTGTCTATTTCATGGTTAATTGGTCATCAGCAGGTATCAGCACAAATTATAAGTCAATAAAAGCCATCTACACCACTGAAAGAATGTTGCAAGTATCACGGCACTTTTTCTATTCCCATTTTAAAAATTATTCCCTTCCTGACCATAGAAAACAATCATAGACTCATTTAGATTGGGAAAGACCCTTAAGATCATCAAGTCCAACCATTAACATAACACTGCCAAGTCCACACTAAACAATTTCCCTAAGCACCACATCTACACATAAAACTTCTAAATACCTCCAGGGATGGTGACTCAACCACTTTCCTGGGCAGCCTCTTTGAATGACTAACAACCCTCTCTGTAAAGAAATTTTTCCTAATATCCAATCTAAACTTCCCTTGGTGCAACTTGAGATGGTTTCCTCTTATCTTATCTCTTGTTACTTGGGAGAAGAGACAGACACCCACCTCTCTACAACCTCCTTTCAAGTAGTTCTTAAAGACTGAGTAGTATTGCTTCATATCAAATTAGGCCGAGACTTCATTCTCTCACTAAAAGTCTGCAAAAACAAAGTTTAATGCTTTTCCTGGGAGTCCAAATTTGTCATTGTGACCATACTACTGTCTTGAGCTATACCATCACATACCTTCTTGTAAAATAATATATTTTTATTATATTCCCATCTTTTCTCATGCAGCTGACAAACTGAAAATACTTGAGCCACAACAGACCTATTTTTCTGTAATTCCTTCATATTGTTGTAGTAAATCCTTTGAGCAACTGTTAAGCATATATAAAACTGTAAAAGTTAGATGGGATCTTATAAGATGAGAAGTTCCTATAGTAGTCTTTTACATTATCCATCTGAAAAAGTAGGGATTTCACTCCTGCTTTGCATTTACTTTGTTGTGGGTTTTTTCAAACTTCCTGAGATAAGAAATCAATCTGTAGATCTTTGACTTAACTTATACCTTCCTATGTTTTAACACTTCACCAGAAATGTTGTTGTTCCTTTATGCTCTGGTTGCTTTCTTACGCTCTTAAAAAAATAATGCTTTCACAAGTGGTTCAGCTGCCTAGAAAATGTCTCTGAATCTTTGTCTTTATCCACTTCACCATCATGATACTCACTAAAACAGTCCATCATTCCTAATATGACTGCATGTCTTAGAGCTACAGTATCAACAGTATTTGTACAATTTAATCAATCATTTTCTAAAGCCAGTTCTTGGTGACCAACATAATTGTGTGATTCTTGCCTATTCTTGGGATTCTCTGCTTTAGCTGCATCGCACCTCATTTTCATTTCTTTAAAGAAGCATTTGTCTCTCTTGTACGATACTAGCCTGAACCACAAGTAGCTCCCCTTAGGCTGAATGTTAGTCTGCTGTCTTAAGTCAGTTTGTGGTTGATCTAGTAGATAAGAACTCCATCTCTGAATATTAATGTATTCTTGCAAATGTCATTGTGAATACAATGAGGCGGTCTTCAGAATTGCAAAGCTGATTAATCTGATCCCACTGTAAGCAGTTGTGTCACAGGTACAGTTCCTTCTGCTTTTCTTACCTCAATACTTTAGTGTAAGGATCATTTCAATGTCAACATGGTGAGCTAGTACAGGTTCCTTCTAGCTCTCTCTAGACTTGACTTACTGTTTATTCAGTGAGAGCACACATGCTGATACCTAGTTTGCTCTCAGCTTGTTTCAAAGACAGTAACTAGCAGATTTTGGTGCTCAAAGGTTCCATTTCTTTTCCATTCTGCTGACAGTCTGATGGGCTTTTAGGATAGTTACTCCACCATATTTGGGTGGGATTTCTGCCTCTGATGAGATCCAGATGTTTCACTTTCTCAGCTCTTAAAGTCTGTTTTCCATACCTGGGCAATTTATCTGCATTATTGTTTATCTGTAGTATTTATTTGGGTTTACATCAAAAGGAGAAGAGTGTTCAGCCTTTTCCCAAAGACCAAGCTAGAAGACCAGATCCCAACTCTGGCCCATCCCCTCCAGCCTGCCCTGTTCAGGAGGCTCTGCTCACAGCAGAACATATTTGGCATAGCTCCCAGAGCCGTAGGAACACACTAGAGCTGCCACCACAACTGGAGACTAATTTAGAGTAACAAATAGATTCAAGGAAGACCAAAGTAGCTCACAAACAAGTGGCAGTCAGAGGCAGAGCTAAATTTATCAAGCAACACATTCTGTCCACTCTTTGCTCATTCATCGCTAACAACTCTGTGAGCATAATTATATTTTTCAGCAGTGATTGTTTGAGTACATTTTTATGACTGTATCATGGAGCAACATGCTAACTCCCCCAAAATAAAGCTTGTTTGTTTGTTTGAATAATTAAATCCCAGATGAAAGCTTCTCCAAAAGAGGGCACAGAAGATCCTTTCCAATTTTCATAAAAATGTATTATAAACTAGATTTTTTTCCTAAGTCACAACATGCATAAAATAATTCTTAATATAATTTTCTGTTTATTTTTCAATAATAAAATGAACTTCAAAACAAATGTAAGGTATCTATCAATGATAACTTCCTGTAGGAGACAGTAAAATGGACACTTGACTTGTTTGAAAAGCAGAACTATATTGATTTACAAATTTTTATTTATGTCCTCTAAATTGCTCTTAAGCCCAGTCATTATTCCAAAACCAAGCATAATACTTCGCTAGATGTGCTGAAAATTATTTTTTTAAAATAACAAGTTGTAATATTAGAACTGAATATTTATGGAAGCTAGTAAAAATAGCTCAGAAAGCCTGATAAACATATAACTTAAGCTAAAAAGAGAAATTGAATACAACTAAATGAAAGCTTAAGTTTTAAGTGGCCAATGACGTGTTGCAAGTAGCAAATGAGTGATTTAGTTTACTTCCTTTATTTAGTTTACTTCGGCTGTGGAAAAACCTACTCAGTATCTTCTATATTTACACTAATTTAAAAAAATCATAAATTACTGAGAAATAACAGAGAAACATTTTTAGTTGTGTGGTCACACTGTTAGAATTTGATGTACAATTAAAACTTCTCACATTTTGTTCTTGACTATGCTCACAGAAATCCTGTGGCCTTCCTGAATTTGTGGGGGCTATGGATGTTCACAGCCTCTGAATATTGTATCTGCTATTATGTCTCAATTTAATAATTTTAAACATGAGAATCAACTCCAGAATGTGTATTAGAAAATAAAATTTAAAATAAATTAAGCAGCGCGGTATACAGCCAACTACCAAGTTTTACTCTGCACTTAAAGGGTTAGATTCCCCTAAGATACTGATATGTTCAGTCATGCAAGGTAATATATACCAAGTTCTTTCTGAAAACTGATGTCTGTTTTGAAAACCGAGTCTTCTGTGAATCTCTTCTAGGCTTTGACTGATCTCATCCTGTGTGATCTACAAGAATTTCCGCCACCCCCCAGGCCCCAGCTGCCCCTGGGTGGCTTTGCTGCTTAGCACCAACAAAACTATCAACTCATGAGCTCAAATAAATGGCGATTTACTGACAGACAGCCAAACACTAAAAACTCGCTCTTAGTTCACAACAGAATTTGTAGAACATGCAGTGCCAAGGAATGCATACAATAAAAGCCTTTTATTATTATTATTATTATAGCTATTTGAGACAATAAGAAAACACATTTATCAGATATTAGTCTTTTGAATTGAAAGTTTACTCATGCTGCAGTAATAAGAGAAGAACACTAACCTCAGGACACTGTCCACACCATCCTCGAAGTAAATGGCAACAGTCCAACAGTCATAAAAAGGGCCAAGATGTGTCAGGAATATTTTTCTAATTACATCATGACTTTTACATTTTCTTCTACATGCTCCTCATTACCAAACAATTAACAAAAGAAAGGGGAAATCATAAAGTGGTTAGAAAAGAACTTGGGAATTAAACGGCAATTAAATACATGACAAGAAAATATCAATTCACCAAGAAAACAACTGACAGGATCAAAGAGTGAAGCAGCAGTACCTTTAAATCACAGCCCTCAGAAAGTATTAAAAATGAAAGCACACTTCATAAATACATGTTTGAATTCAGATGCAAAACTGTATCTGCAATTACTCAGTTACCTGCCAAGATTATGTTACTGGATGATCAGCCTCCACTAGAATTTGGACATTCAGTCATGTATTTCGTATGCTATTACAGATTCTGAGTTCATGGTTGCTTGTGTGTCCACTCGCTTACCTCTTGTTCAGGCCTGCAGACTCTGAGAATAACAGATATCTAGCTCAAGAAAAAATCCTTGAAGGCCAGAAGGCAGCTAACAGGCCAGACATCTGAGTGGCAAAGTCAAACTGGCCTCAAGAACAGTGTTAAGGTGCCAAAATTTAGGTCCACCAAAAGATACTGTCTCTATATCATGAACTTGTCTTCATGTGGCAGCAGCACAAAACTTGCCATAATAGTATTTGGTTTCAATACAGGCCACGTAAAAATCTGGAAAAGTAAGAATAAGTAGAATTAAGTGAAAGAAAACAAAACAAAGAGAAAACACTTTCTCCAAAATACCTCCAGAAAGGACAAGAGCAGGCAAAAATTCTGTGTGTAACAGAAGACAGGGAGCAGTGAAAAGCAGCATGAGAAGAGACAAAAGGAAGAATGTATATAGTACTTTCAAGCATATTGAAGTGGTTACTGATAGAGAAATAGTAAAACTTCCTCAGCTTAATATGATCCCAGCAGTCAAGTTTAGGTGCATCCTAAGATAAGCAAGGAAGGACTTCTCTAAATAGCCAAGAAATAAAGCAAGCAATAGATAAACAGTATCAAGAGCTGCTAAACAAACTCGCACTATACAAAAATTATTAAAAAATACTTTCTCAGGAAGACCAATGTAACACATCACATCTCAAAGTAGCAAAAGAGTAAAAAAGACTAGATAGAAACCTTACATCTGAAGAAAGTTGTAACAGAACACCAAGGCACTAGTGATACATCAGAAGCTGCAGTGCTGGGATACTGGAAAAAAAGTGGAAATCTACCACAGATACACATTCCTTCAAAGAAAATGCTTTAGAAAAATGTTGATATTGAATAGAATGTATTTCTAGTAAGGGCTAAGATTTGCCAGAGTACAGCTATTTGTTGCCTTTAACATTATCCATTAAAAAAAAAAAAAAAAGGGGGGGGGGGGGTGTTGCAATTTCAAAGAAAATGGTGAAGAAGAAGCCGGTGGTAGAACACAAAACCAAGCCTAAAGTGTATCTCCCTGAAACAGAACTTAAGGGGAGTTTATGGGCTTTACATCAAGGGACATGCCAGAGCAACACAGGACACACAGGTGTAACAGAGCTATCTTTGTGCCCTGGCAACATAATGGCAGCATGGAAAAAATCAGTTCCGCGTTCTGCCTGCTAGAGCTTTCACCTGGTGTGTAAATGAAATATGTTTGATTTTTTGTGTCATGATAGCATTTCTCTGGAAAGAATGAACCTTCCTGTCTTCCACATCTGTTTTGCAGTGTTTAAGATAATGACACTAAAAATACATCATTGAAAAGACTACCGTATTGGTTTTGAAGTGTGGTGTGGTCCTAGAGGCTGAAATCAAGCTCTTGAGAATGGGTGGGAGTGGAATCAACACGATTCTTAAAAAGCAAATTCAGTTTTAGCTCAGTGTAAACTCTCATTTTCAGATGCAAAGGTCCAATGCTTAGTCACCCTGAGGGATGGGATCTGTTACAAACAGAATATTCATTTAGTTTCTTCTTATATTGTGTACTTTACATATGAGATTTTGTTTTCATTTTACCTCTTCTTATCAGAGTGCACATGTGCAATATCTGTTCCACTTTATATTTAAGTGACATTTTTTATATTAATGAAGCACTGTGTGTATGTGTTAACTAAATGAGCAAGAGCACAGTGTTTACACACATACTTGATTTTACATCCATGAGTGACATCATTAAAATTACTGGTTTCCTTGCTTATTAAAAGTTACTGTATCCCAAGTACCCTGTTGAACTAGAGTCATAAAGAGGGCTGTACTTGAACAAAAATGGCACAAGATGTAGGTAGTATTCTCACTCTCTGTGGAATATATGATTCTGTATGTCAGGTGAGCAAAAGAAAACAGAAGGTAAAGTTTCTGGGGTTTTTTGATTAAATCATTTTAGCTCACTTTTCTATTTGCTTGCTCTAACACATTAGATCTTTAAATTGTAAATTGTTTTATATTTTTTTCTTCAAAGAAAAAATGCTTACAAAGTTCTATTTGTGCTGAAGTTTATGGAAACAACATTTTGCATACATATTGTCAAAACTTCATGCCAACAGTATTTTACATGTGCATTGCAGAAGTTGGTGGTGATCCACAATAAACACGTTTCTAGGAGAGGAATGGGCACATGGCATTTCAGCATGTGACCTAAAGAACATGACAGTATTTGTTGTCATTGTTAATGAGTGTAATTGAGGTGAGAAAAAAAAGCCAATTGCTACACATAATACAGTATAAATTCCTGCATATAGAGCTTTATGAAAATGTTTGTTGTGCTATAAAACACAAAAAACCTGCATTAAGAGAATAATAAATTTGAAAATTAAAATTTTTAGAAGTAATGTCAGAATTAAAATCCCTGTGTAACTTTAGCCAAGTTCTATTGTGTTTTCACTAAATAAGTGAACTAATTAATTTTGTACCAGCTTTTCTTCAGGATGTCTACTTCAGTTTGGAAGTCAACCAGCAGGTATTCAGTCAGTCAGTCAGTTAGTGAGGAAACCTACTACATTCTGAAATTAATTTCCTGTAAGCTTACTAATGGTGTTCATCAATGCAGCTTCTGAGTGGAAGTTAATGTTTGAAAATGCCAACTAATTTATCTTTGCATCATTCCTATGAAGAGACAGGGTGGACTATCCCCAGTTTACAGTAGGACAGCAGAAACGAAGAGCAATTAAAGACAAAAATGTTCATTAAACATGGATGTCCATTTTCAGATGCCTCGTGCTTGAATTTTTAAGAGCACTTAGTGATATATATGTAGCATTGTATGTATCCAATATTAGGATCCTGTTGATTGCATCCCATCCACAGACAAAAGTGTAAAGTGGCAGCAGAACAACTTTTAAGTGATTATGAATAAAACACTTGGTTTAGGGAATTATCACATGTCTAGAATTCAATTAACTGAATGGCATCCAACCGTCTTAAAGGAACATGTTTTTTACCCTCTCACAGTTGCCTTGCACATCTTCCAGTTTCTGTAGCTAATGAAGGAAGCCTACAGAGAGCAGACTCCTTGGCTGTGCAAGCCTTCTCCACTATGGGAGCACAGTCCGTCATGTGTAAAAACAGGGAGGGGAGCAAAGAATGGGCAAACCACATAATTGGAGATTCTTCCATAATTCACAATGATAGAGAAAAGCACATTGGTGGTGTTGTCTTTTCTTTTTTAGTAGGGTAATTGGGCCTAGAATTCTGCTGTTGTAGAGCTTTGAGACTTGGAACAATATAACGTTTACTTACCTTTGTAGGACAAGATTATGCTGTTAAATTACATTTTAGTGATAGTGATTTGTTAATACAATAAATGGTATTAAACACATATCAGAAATGTATCGGCAGATATAAGATATGACCTTGTCATCACCTGTAAAATAAATGATGCAGAGCACCTCTGATACCGTGCAGGAGAATAAGGACTAGTTTACTTTCTTCTATTTACTCTTAAATTCCTAAATGGAAAATCTAGGTCCTTGTAACTCTTCCAATAATGACCCAGGGTGTGGCTGCTGCCTTCTGGAATAAAGGAGGCTACTAGAATATATCCTATCAGAAAGGTTTCTCTTTTATACTGCAATACAATCTAATCATATTTTAAAACATTAAGGAGCCATTCTTGGGTTGTAAAAAAATCATACAACTTCATATATCAAAAATGTGGTATGGGATGACAAGTGAGGATTTCATGAACATCTCCTTTTCTTTTCTCTTTCCTTTTCTTTTCTTTTCTTTTCTTTTCTTTTCTTTTCTTTTCTTTTCTTTTCTTTTCTTTTCTTTTCTTTTCTTTTCTTTTCTTTTCTTTTCTTTTCTTTTCTTTTCTTTTCTTTTCTTTTCTTTTCTTTTCTTTTCTTTCCATATGTGTCTTTCATACTTATTTTGACTGATGGAAGCAATAACTTGGCATACATATTGGGGGCCAAAAATTAAACAAGTTCATAAAATCTTTATAATTCAGATTAGCTGGCTGCTCTTCTGAATATAATAAATACAGGCCAAGGTATGTATTCATAACATATATAGAATTATGCACCCATGGTAGCTATGTAACAGGGCTTTGGGAACAGATGCTTCCTGTAGCCACGTGTAACACTAATTCCAGCAGAAAGCACGGTCCTCTGTGGGAACAGGGCTACAGAAACCACACTTTAAGAGGGCAAGAAGTCAGATACACGTATGCTGTTGGGGCTGAGCGTACCAATCTAACAACTAGCGAGGGAAGTTATTTACCTGGACATTATAGCTACTTTGTTCAATCCAAGTTTGAGCACTTTTTTACTTGTTAGTTTTACATACATTAGTAGCAACTGCAGGCTTAGTAGAGTGACAGGACTTCCAGAAAGTGACCTTGCTCAACCCTAAACCAGGGCTAGTCTGTTTTCAATGGTTTCTTTTTCTGTCCCTCCCTGTTCCCTCCAAGTAAACATATTCGCTCCAATTTTGTTGTGAGCTTCTCCATGCTGCATCTCCTCTTGTGATTTCCCACCTGCATTTTTCACCCTCTTTGACAGACAGAGGGGCCAACTAGCTGATTACATTAACAAGCAGAATGCACAGCAGAATCAGGAGTAAGCCCCTCGATTATAATTTGTTTCCCTCATCATATGTCATCATTGTGGTTTCTTCATGGTTCACTCCTGAACACCACCTTCTTAAGATCCAATTCAGCTCTGTAGTTTAGAATTAAGATTTCTTCATTATTCACCATCTCCGTTCCTCAAACTGTGTTAACTGGTCTCCACAAAACTATTGTTCACAGCAGCTTTCCATACTATTAGGGTTGTGAACTCAGGCTGTGAGTTCTAGAAGGAGAGAAGAAATGATCTTCTTTCCAAGGCAACAGGCAAAGCAGTTACTTCAGCCATGCCCCCTCCATTGCTCATGTTGATCAGAGCTGCTAAGGGTATGGGAGAAAATGAGCCCCAGAGGATCAAAGATCCAAGTGAAAAATTGCTTCTTTTTCTCCTTCTCCCTCACCAACATTTACGTTTTCTGCTTTCTGATTACTTGGAAATGTCTACAGTTCAGGCTGCAAAAGTATCATGGGAGAAAAGTCTCATGGCAATGCCTAATAAGCAGAAAACTCAGACTGCCTTTGAGAAAGTAAGGTTAAGTTTGTGGACTGATGTTAAAGAAGCATCTTTTAACTGATAAGCATAAAAAATCTAACAGAGTGATCTTTGAGAGACCACAAACTTGGAGGTCTTAGATGTCATTCTCACATATCCACTTTAAAGAGTAGAACTGCATTTTAACGAACCAAGTTCGAATTTTTGTTACCCAGCAGATTTCCGCGTATTTAAATATTCCCCATGGGTAAAAGAACTATGTGGTTTTGAGCACCAGATGGGTTGATCCAGGATATTTTACTATTGTGAACTAGCCTGGTGGTCTCCAGAAGAAGACAATTCTATTTTCAGCTTATTTTCTTCTTTCTTAATCTTCCCACAGCATTCAAATAAAAATTCACATCAAATTATGTCTCACTGTTACTGGACGCATTTCTGGGTTTTGATGTCCTTCTTTTATCTCTACAGTTGTATCGCAATATTTCTTTGGTGTTCTGGTTCTGCATGTTTACAAGTTTCCACATGAGCATGAGTTTTCTACAGCTTCAAATATATTGTTTCCTATCACTAAGACTTCAGCCTCTGCTACATTGCTGACAGTAGTTCAGAGCCAAAATGTAGGTGAAAGTACTAAATAAAGCAACAAACTTTCTATTACTTGTCTCTATCAGAAATAAAATACCCTTGTTTTTTGGGGGGCTACATATGTCACTGAACTCCTGACAGAACAGTTACACTATAGGATATAGTTAATGTCAGTTTTATTAATGTAGTTCTTAAAGACCAACCAGGAAGACAATCCAGGTCTGCTCATGGCAAAAGGGAATATGTGAAAGCAGAGAAGTACGAAAGAGAGCAATCATTACTTCTGTTTTCAAAGAAACCAAATGTAATTTCAAGACGGACAAGCAGGAAGATGTGGGGAACTCCAGGCCAGTCAGCCTGACATCATTAATTCTGGAAGCCATTTCCAAACACATGGAGGACAAGGAGATTGGAAGTGGTCAGTGTGGATTTACCCAGTGGAAGTCACGCTTAACCGACCAGATAGCCTCCTGCAACAAAATTACTACCTTGCCAGATGATGGGAAGTGTAATGATTATTTACCTCAACTTTATTAAGGCCTTTGACACAGTTTCCTATAACAACCTTATAGGCAAGTTGATGTAGTATGGGTGAGATATGGACAGTGAGGTGGACTGAAAGTGGCTGAACAGCCAAGCCCAGAGGATTGTGATCAATGGCACGAAGTCCTGTTGGAGGCAAGTCACTAGTGGTGTACCCCAGGGGTCAATACTGGGACCAATATCGTTTAACCTCTTCGTTAAGGAGCTAGACAACTGGGTAGAGCGAGCCCTCAGCAAGTTCAGAGACAAAACAAAATTGGAACAAGTGGACTTCAACAAGGTGAGGAACTGAGCAGAGAGGAATCTAATGAAGTGCAACAAAGGGAAATGCAAAGTCCGGCCTATGGGGAGCAATAACCCCATGCACCAGTACATACTGGGGGCTGACTTTCTGGAAAACAGCTCTGTAGAGAAAGCCCTTGGGGTCCTGGTGGACAACAAGCTGAATGCAAGCCAGCAATACACCATAGCATCCAAGGCCGCCAACAGCATTTAGGGCTGCGTCAGGAAGAGCATTGCCAGCAGGTTGAAGGAGGTGACCCTTCCTTTCTACAGAACACTGATGAGGCCATATCTGAAATACGCTCTCCAGTTCAGGGCTCCCCAGTACAAAGGAGAGATGAACTTACTGAAATAAGCCCAGTGAAGGGCTGTGGAGATGATCAAGGGACTGGAGTATCTCATATGAGGAGAACCAAGACTCTTCTGCCTGGAGAAGAGAAGGCTCAAGGGGAAACCTCATCAATGTGTGTAGATACCTGATGGGAGGGAATGAAGTTCTCAGACTGTTCTCAGTAGTGCCCAGGACAGGACTTAAATATTCAAATATCAATTTGGACATTTGGAAAACATTTTTCAGGAACTGAAGAAATAAAAGGTCTAATTATTTTTTGAATCTTTCAAAATTAAGAAGACTGAAAAATATTATTTTTTAAGCCATTTTCATTCATTGAGCTATATGTTCCATTGTTGGAAAACTTTAAAACTTTCATTTTTAAAAAACGAGTGATGGACTTCTGTCAGACACTTTTCCTGAAAGTATAATTTTTATTTCCTGGAAAACTCTAGCACCTAAACATTTTGCCCCTTCTAAACTGAAGCAAAGTAGATGTTCGCCTATGAAATTTTTTTAAATTCACTTATATGAAAAGTTTATTTCTGACTTTTTTTTTGCATAATTTATAATATCAAACACAATCCTAAATGAAATGTTGCTCCAAATGAAACATTCAAATATTCTGCCATGACAAGATTATAAAAAAGTTATCGAAAAGCTTTCTTTTGATTGAAAGCAAAACAAAGTATAGTTAGTCCTGACACATTCCCACAGATCATTTACAACTGAAGTAATTGGCTTTTTATGAGAAACATTCTACTCAACATCTCTGAGCCCCTCCACTGACAAGTGCATAGAATCATTGCTCTGTCCCAGGAAACCCACCATACATGCACCCATCCTGATGAGCTGACAAGATACCTACTAAGAATGCTGACCTTTTTAAGGTAGCATCACATTACTACTTTCCTATCACAAAGGTAGAATAAGAAGGAAAAGCAGAAAAACTGCTCCCAGATGGGTGTCTCAAATAGATTGTTTCTCCCTGTGCATCCCCTGAGACAACATTCTTAGCCATAGTTTTTGCTCCAGACCATACCTAGAAGTAGCATCTAGTCTTTCTATAGCTCATGTAATACTATCGCATGTTTCATGGAAGGTTTTGGATATTCATCGCCTAATAAAACTAACCTGTGGGGAAAAAACATAATGGAGTTAATGGTTTTTTTTAGAAAAAAACATTATCTTTAAAAATGTGCAAAAACGGTCTCAAAGTGTGCTACCAGAGTGATATGAATTAATTGTGAAAGGCTGCTGATGCACAGCATCATAAACAGTTAACCACATTAAAGCATCATGTATGTTTTACTATGATTTACACAATTTAATGCTATTGATTTTCACATTAGTATTGGAAAGGTGATCTGCTTTTGAAACCTATTGCATTGTTTTTATTTTAATAATTTTAGATTAATAAAGTTTAAAAAATAGACAAGGAAGTATTGCCCTCCATTCCTATTGATCCAGCTTATCAGAGAATTCATAAGGCCAGAAAATTTCATTTTTCCTCCCCTCATCCTTTTGTAGGATGACTTGCTATAAAGATCTGTGCCCTTACCCCTAGACACAGAGGTTCCTTCAGAACACTACAAAAACTAAATGCTAAATGTTCACAGGGAAGCTCTTTAGCAGATTCACTTCACACTTGTCTGAGGTCCTAAATGCTTTGTTGCTAGTAAGTTTAGATTATTATATGACCATACCAGAAAGGTATATAGAAGATATACAGAAGACGAGTTACATCCAGCTGGCAGCTGGTCACAGGTGGTGTTCCCCAGGGCTTAGTATTGGGGCCAGTCCTGTTTTAATATCTTTAACAACAATCTGGACGAGGGGATCAAGCGCACCCTCAGTACGTTTGCAGATGACACCGAGCTGGGCAGGAGTGTTGATCTGTTTGAGGGCAGGTGGCTCTGCAGAGGCAGCTGGACAGGCTGGACGGATGGGCCAAGGCCAGTTGTGTGAGGTTCAACAAGGAGAAGTGCCGGGTCCTGCCCTTGGGTCACAGCAACCCCACACAGTGCTATGGGCTTGGGGAAGGGTGGCTGGAAAACTGCCTGGGGTGAAAGGACCTGGGGGGTGGGGGGGTGGGGGACAGAGGTGGGCAGCCGACTGAACACGAGCCAGCAGTGTGCCCAGGTGGCCAAGAAGGCCAACAGCATCCTGGCTTGTATCTGAAACAGTGTGGCCAGCAGGACAAGGGAAGTGATTGTCCTCCTGTACTGGGCACTGGTGAGGCCCCACCTCAAATCCCATGTTCAGTTCTGGGCCCCTCACTGCAGGAGGGACATGGAGGTGCTGGAGCGTGTCCAGAGAAGGGCAGCGAAGCTGGTGAAGGGTCTGGAGCACAGGTCTCATGAGGAGCGGCTGGGGGAACCGGGGTTGTTCAGCCTGGAGAAAGGGACACTCAGGGGGGACCTTATTGCTCTCTACAGCTGCCTGAAAGGAGGGTGTAGGCAGGTGGCGGTTGGTCTCTTCTCCCAGATAACAAGAGATAGGACAAGAAGAAATGGCCTCAAGTTATGTGAGGATTAGGTTTACATTGGATATTAGGAAAAATTCCTTCACTGAAAGGATTGTCAGGCATTGCAAGAGGCTGCCCAGAGAGGTGGTAGAATCACCATCCCTGGAAGTGTTTAAAAAATGCATAGATGTGGTGCTTAGGGACGTGGTTTAGTGATGGTTTTGCCAGTCCTGAGGTAATGGTTGGACTTGGTGATCTCAAAGGTCTTTTCCAACATAAATGATTCTATGACTTTATGATTCTGTACATATACAAGGTATATACCATTTAGATATAGTGAACTGTAACTGGCACAAGCAGAAAACTTTAGTCACAACCGAACCCAAACAAGAAATTAAAGTAAAACATGTGTTGTTGTAGCTCAGTTATGTATAATTTTGCATGAAGTACATCAGTTTATTCAAGCAGAAGAGCCTCTACAGATCCATAGATCTCAACAGATAGTACAGGAAGAACTGAATATACAGTGGTGACCACTACACATAAATATTCTGAATACAGCAAACACAGGGTTGTATCTGAGATACAGGTTTCAGAGAATGCATAGGTAATAGGCATACAGTCTTGTGTTCTATTAGATGGAAAGTTCTGACTTATTATTGACTTTATAATGGCAAGGAGCAAAACAGAAAACAAGAGTATTGACAAAACAGCTTTTATTTTCCTTTGATGTCATCTGGTTATGTCACTCACAGCAGTTAAATCCAATCTCTAATTGCAACATTATGAACAGTATTCATGAACTTATTACATGGTGCTATGCCAAGCCTGCATTTGAGTGAATGCTCTAGTCATTTCTAATTCTACAACTATCTGTCTAAAGTCCTCTTCACCTCAAAAGGACTGGACTTGCTGACAAAAAATGTCTGCATACGTCATGTGTAATATCACAAAAAACACAAGCACACACCTTTTTCTTGTCTACATGTGTACCCTTACTTTCATGACATTTTCCTACTTCCTTTATGATCCTATTATATTTTACAATTTCATCCATGGAAAGGATTAAAGTTTGAAAACACAGGAATTTTGCACCTGTTGCTCCATTTACACATGTGGAAGATGACTGCAAGCAAAACCACAATATTGTCAATACAAAAATATTCACAGACACATTCCATGAGCAGAGGCAAGTGTAGGAAATGACAGTCAATGAACCACTGTCTTCTGGTTTGCATCATTCATATATTGGGCATTATAAGTCATTACAAACTCATCAAGATTTCCACGTCTATGAAAGCCCCTGCCAAATCCGCAGCCACTTTCAAGGCTCCTTTTAACAATAAGAATTTTAGAAAAGAACAAAAATATAAAGGAGACTCAGCCCATAATATTTTAGTGCTAAATAATAAGATTGGTTATTGCATATCTGAGACTAGTAAAGACACAACACGTCTACCAGTTACATGAGATGTAACTCTGTTATGATTGTATGTCAGGAATACTGTTCTGAAACATAAAAACACAGGCTACCAGATGCTGAAGTGCACGTGACTTTTTAATGAATTTCTTTAATGCTGGCAAACTAAAAACTGAAGAAGTGAATGTTTATGTTTAGCAGTGATTGGTGACAGCACGATCAATGTACCAGTCTAATTTAGAAAATTCAGTTCTAGATGTTTTTACTTCATTTTCTCACATTCTTGTACATAGATGTTCACCAAAATCACCACCTAAAATGAATTTTATTGATCTTTGATCAGAAGGTAGAAGGTAATAATTTCAGTCTCAAAGCACATAAGCATAATTTGCACTCACAAAACTCAGAAGTAATTTATTTTAGATGTCAAAATGATCTCTGATTTCCCATTCTTCTAACTCAGTTTTTGGGTGAATCATTCAAAATGTTCAAGAAATACAACATATAATGAACCCATCTATTAAAACTAAAAAGTATTTTTAAATGTTTCCTAGCTTGTGGGGATCTCAGCAGAATCCTTTGCAGCAGGGCTATGGGGAGCATAGCACAAATGAGATTCAGCAGAGCAATGTCATACAAAACATGAATAGTACAGGTTATGAAGTATGAAGATATTAAGATATATCTGAATGCATAAGAACTCTAAAATGTTGATGTTAAAAGCTTAACTTAAATATGTTAGAAAAATGAGTATTTACAGAATGTCTTTTACAACATGTAACAACTTACAACACAAAGTGATTGCTACAAGGTGTAGCCTTTGGTAGGGTTTTTGCAGCCTATCCTCAGGCTCACAGCGTCAGAAGTGGCAATTCTGCTGAGGGCAAAAAAGCATGCATCTGGAAAATTATATGCATATGTATATGAAAAGTTACAAAGTCCTTCAAAAGAGCGTGGCTGGTTTTTTTCTCTTCCAGTGTATAAGTGCTAAATAGTCTCAACTTCTTTACATTGTCTTTACAATCAATAACCTATAGTGTTCTTATTTTGACTCTTAAATCTCTATCTAAAATTTTGACTCTCTTAAATCTCTACTCTGCAATGCCACCACATCAGTATTAGGATAGAAAAATGAAGAAAAGCAACATTTATCAACTTGGAAGGGGTAAGAAAAAGACAGAAGTTGAAATTACAATGTCAGAATCTTCTACAGCTCTTAGTAATATTTTCATCCTCTGAAAAAGAATTTTTTCAACCATCATACACAGTAAATACATACAGTATTAGTCCCTGTTACAGACAGGGACTGAAGACTCTTTTCCTTAATTCATTATTTCTGATTTTAGTTTTACTTGCTCAGTCACTACTTCCAGCACAAAGAAAAAAACAGGAAAATATTTCACTAGGGTTTCATTTTTTGACCAACTAATAATAAAATAAATAACTGCTCACAGATTTGGGTGGGTATATTTTTCAGATGATGTCTTCTTTATCATTCTTACCAAATATCTTTTTAATTTTACCCTACACATGTGAAACAAGGACACAAGGAATACTCTCAGTAATAATTTTCAGTACTCTGTTGCTCCCATTAGGCTGTATCTTGGCATGAATTTTTAAGAGTTTCCTTATGATTTTAAATCCTACCCCTCCCATTCAGCTTAAAAGGGCTGCCTACATTGCCAAAAGTTAATATTTTCATAAATGTTTCTCATAAACATTCACTTCCTTGCTTTCAACTCAGAATTTCTGGGATCTTTTGAAATTATTTTTTCCTCATGTCTACTCTGATCTTGAAAGCTGTTAACAGACTAACTGTGAGCAGAAAGATCATCTTTGTATGTACAGCGTAAATTCTCCACTGCCTTTGCTGGTGCAGTTCCACTCAACAGCTCCTTTGGCACCCACAATACTCTGCATCTTTGCACTAGAGTTTGGCCTACAGCTTAACGGCCCTTTCTCTCATACCACATATACCCATTTTACCTTCTTGTTATTTTCTATATGTAATTTCTTAATGCTTTAAGAAATAGGCATTACCTGAATGAAGAAATTATGATTTCAAGCATGAATCCAAATCAAGTGTATGAGTGAGCATATTCACGTGAACACTTCCACAATAATCAAAAAACACTTAAGTACATTTGCACTCAAGGCTGCTCTACAGGCTGTTCAGCTGCTGAAATATCTTAAAACCAAATGAACTAAAAATCCATTAGTCTTCCCTTCCCTTTGGCTCTCAGATCTGTGTTGCTGTCTTGATGGTTAGAGTCTTCCCCTTATCCTCCATGTGTTAAATCTTTTGAGTCTTTAAACCTATAAACAAGCTACTTGCCTGCTTTTCTACTTGATTCTTGCCATCAGTGTTTCACTTCCAACAAGAAAAACACTATGTAGTTTCTTTAACGGCATCTAATGTTAATCACTTCCTCGAGGTGTGCAAGCTGCAGCTGCTTGTGTCCCCGAGCCCTCTCCTGTGGCAGTGCTTTAGCTTTTTCTGAAAGGTACCTGTGATGCAGCAGGCAAAATACCTTGACACAATTTCTCTTTCCTTTAAAAAGCCTTCACTTTTCCTTGTCAACAGCTCCTGTGCTTCAGTTACCTCAACCCTTCTCCCATTCATGCTGTAGGTTGCAGTATTTCTTCAGTGACTTCTTTTCCTTGTTACCCTAGGGATGGTTGCCCGGGCTATTCCAAACAGGGATATAATCATGTTCAGCTGGTTTTAGTTCTTCTTTGTTTAAGACATGTTCTCCCTCAAGTTAAAAAGTATCCATGAACATTAAACCAGTTCAGCCCTGACATGTCCAGCCGACATCAACAGAATACAAAGTCTTTAAGACGGCAAATAGGCACTGTCATACTGACCCAAAGAAATGTGTGCAGGCAGAGAAGCAAAAGGAGCAAGTTCCTTTAGTGCTGTACCATGTGTGGCTACTTAGTGCCTCTGCAGACCAGCAGATGCTGGGGTCAGCTGGACAATGCTGTCAGGTTATGATGTGAAGAGGAGGTGCCAGTAGAGAGCCATAAATTGACAGCAGTTCCAAAGCAAGAGAGAGGTGGTGGGGAACAGGGAAGAAAAATGAGGTCGTATCAGTCTATACAGCACACATTGCATGTGATGAGCCACACGGTGAGCAGGTAGGAATTGTCTACTGATGACACCACACAACACAGAGCAGAACAGCACTGTCCCTGGACTGGCACCTATTCATTACCTTCTTCTAACCCAGGTACACCACCTGTCCCTTTGAAAAAGAGCTGCTAGCTAATGCTTCATTGCTTAGAAAGGGTGGGCAGCAGGCTAGAACATTCTTGTTTTTTCCCTATTTTGCTGACTTTCTGCTTCTACTTGCAAAACGATAGAGGCTTCCTTCTACTCCTGTACTGTATCCAATACAATCTCCATTTTTCCTTTCCTCCTGCATCCTCATCTAAGTCTTTCTACTGCCTCTAAATTACAAAAATAGAATCACAGAACGGTTGAGGCCAGAAAGGACCTCTTCAGATCATCTAGTCTATCCCCTTGCTCAAAGCAGAGCCAATTACAGCAGGTTGCTCACAGCTGTGTCCAGTTAGATTTTGTAAACAGAGATGGAGACTTCACAACCTTTCTGGGAAACCTGTTCCAGTGTTTGACCATGCTCACAGCGAAGAAAAAAAGAAAAAGAAAAAACCCCAAAACATTTTCATGTGTTTGAATGGAATTTCTGAATTTCTTGTGCCCATTGCCTCTTGCGCTTTCACTGGGAACCACTGAGAAGAAGCTGTTCCTGAGCTTTACACCCTCAAGCAGTTCTTTCTTGTTTGTAAGTACAAGGTAGAGTGGAATGCCTCCCCTTGTCATGTCCTCAATCACCTGTGTTAACAAACTGTCATTGATGTGCTCCAGAAACTTCTTGGATCATTTGAGCCTTTCTCTGTTGCCCCTACAGCAGATACTGTAGTGGCTACAGTTCCCCTGTGAGCACCAAGGGCTGTGAACATGAGGCTTCTTCCTGTTGTCTGAAAAAGACTTCAGCTACTTCTTCCTGACAGGCAGTCTGTACACCTACTACAACACCGCCCACATATCTCTGCCCTCTAATTCTATCCCCTAAGCTCTTGACTGGCTCATGATCCATCCCAAGGCAGAGCCCATGCATTCCCACTGCTCCCCCACATGAAGAGCAACTTCCCATCTTCACCTTCCCTGCCTGTCCTTCCTTCCAAACAGCCTGTATCCAGCCATGGCACCACTCTGTTACCTCAGCCCTTAGCCTGAGCAGAACAGACAGCAACAGGAGTCAGAGACTCCAGTACATTTGTCTTCCCTTTAGCTCTGGCGCGTGGGATAGATGCCCCCACTGGTCTGTCTTTACAGCAAACATCTCTGTGTAAGGAAGTGTGGTTATATGTGCCTGAGTACGGCCAGGGGGAGAAGTGGTCCTCCAGATGGGAAAGACAAAGATAATGAAGGATGCTGCGTATGTATACTCATATTCATGAGGAAAGGAAAGCAAAGTATATAGATTTAAACATCTGCTGCAAAAAACCACCAGAGAGAGAACTGCAGAGCGATGCATTCCAGCCCTTTGTAAGGTCTGATCCAGACCCCTGGCTCCGTAGGACAAAGCGGGAAACACAAGGTGAGGAGGAGACAAAAGAGTGGCGATACCAGTGGAACCAAGGGCAGGTTGAGAGACACCAGAACAGAAATGCTGTGCCCAGTTTTTTGCCCACCAAAGAAAGACAACACATCTGCAGGCAGAGAGACTACAAGCAGAGTTCAGAATGAGCTCCTGTTGCCATAAAATCGCCAAATATGTACACCCTACCCCCACCCATTTTAGCACCTTCAGTAATGAAGCAGATGTAGTGCATGCCCTGCAGGCCAGGCAAATTGTTCACATGCCGTGTTTTACACAAGAATACAATTTGATCGTCAGTGATTTCTTAAGCAAACATAAAGCCATACACAACATATTGGCTAGTTCTGGGAGACTGCAGTGAGTGCAGTGGTTTCTACACAACCTGACACACTTGGGAAAAAATGCAGCCATGCAGTCTCAAAACATGGGTCACAAACCAGGTGTATTTCTCACTTCCAAAAGGCTTCAGTGACAGTTTCTTAAACATGAAGCAGCCAGTAAGGACTTTTCATTGGCAAAGACTGGAGCAAATGGGCAGTTTACGTACTGAGTGCACTCTTACAGAAAGCCTAGAGGTAAAGCCATTTTTACAAGGCCTTTTAAAGGCTGTCTAATAATCATGAGTTAAGGAATGTTATGTGGGCCACATCATCCTCTTTGTTCTCATGGTCAAAGAAATTAAAGCTGCATTGTTCCATTTGGTGGACACATAAGTAGTTGAACCATACAATGAATTAGTCATGGATTTATTTTTAGACTTTCATTCCAGGTAGTCCTGCAACTATCTGCTGTGGCAAGACAATACATGACTAGGGAAGGCAGACCTAGAATAGTAAGCATTCTACATTTTTAGTGGGGGAGCACATTAGGGAGTGCTCATATTTTCATACCCTACATAATCCTGCCTCTCTTGCTGCTCCAGATACTATCTTTGTGACTTCTGTTAGCTCCTAAAATGGAACAAAAAATATGATGTCAACGTAACTGACAGAGGACAATCAAAGCAGCCTTTAAATTATCAATGCACAGGAGAATCCTTTATTGACTTTACTACAAATCTCTTTTTTTCTCATCCCTTTTCCCTGTAAATAGATGTCTATCTCACAGATTGCTTCTGGATGACAGCTACCCTCAGATTTTCACTGCCTGCTTTTGGGTAACTAGAGAGATCATTTGAGCTAGGGTGTCCAAAAATGTCCTGAATAGTGGCACCTCTGTTACTTGTGAAACAAATGGCATTTTTTGGCTTCATTCAAGTATTTTCCTGGAAAAATATATTGCCTTTTTACCAGCTCTGAAAGGAAGTAAGGTATGATATATGCTTTGCCATACCATCTGTGTAAAGTTACTGCAATACATAGAAATTCACATCTGCAGTTCTAATTATCCATGTTAAAACAAACACATTTTCAGGTATTTTCAAAACCTTTGTTTTCTCCAGTCAGAATTCTTTTTCTGGTAAAACAAGCAAGCACACGCCTAACCAAAGCATGTAAGTAATCCCACTGCTTTTCATAGAGATCTTTACATGTGTAGAAGATGGTATCTTGGTAACTAGAACTCAAGGGCCAAATTCTCTGCTAGTGTCATCCTGTAAGACCACGTCCTTCAATTCAGCTCTGCTGATTTATAAGCCCAAACTGTATAATGAAATTCAGCCAACTGGAAAGTAGAATATAAAAGCATTATGATGCTGTCAGCTTTACAGTAGAAAGCCTTGTAGCTAGCATTTGTTTGGAAAAATAACAAGCCCTGAAGATGTTGGCTAGATTTCCTTAACATGTCGTCTTATTAATGTCATTCTTCTGTATGGAAAACACTGTGCTTAAGCAGAACCAAAATTCTATTATTTTTTTTTTTCATTTCTAAAGCTCTTTTGAATAAAATGAACCCTGTGATGACAAGACCAGCAAGTAGGTGGCTGGTTCCCTCACAACCTGTAGTTCTCCACCGTACTTCCCTTTCTTACAAAGCCTCAGGATCAAGGATGTGAAACTGCAATTCCTGACTAGTTATCCAGGAAACTACTACTACTGTGCCCAGGTAATGGTTTCAAGGAACATTATTTAGAAGTTCAAAATAACAACTGTCTTGAAAGACTCACAGAGCTGAAGTCACTCCCTGGCTTGCTTTCTGTTTGTTTCATTCAGCTGGGGTTTCTGTTTGTTTCCTTTGGCTCCATTCCTTGCTTGTTTGTTTCCTGTTGTATAACTTTTGTCCAGCAAAGCTTCTGACTGACTAAAGCTCTGCAATGTCCACAGGAAGGTGAAAGGGCAGTGTACTGCCGTGTTTGGGCTACGGCAGAAGTGCTGTATAGAACAGTATTTTTGCTTGTGGTTCCCTGCAGGTTAGGTACAAACATATGTGGGTTGTCTTGTTCGTAAAACCATTCAGCTCTCACACGTTTTCCTATCTCACAGGTGACTCCAATATTTAATATAACTCTAACGTAAGGAGTAGCATAGCTAGTTAAACAGAGATGAGTACCACTCCAAAACAAAATCTGTTTATATTTATATTTAACAACAGGAGGTGTATCCTCTAGCAGATATTCCAGTCTGCCTGGAAAGCGTATATGCTCTATTAAGAGAGGCTTACAAAGGCTTTGACGATCCCTATGGTAACCCAGTAGAAAGGCTGTTACCATGGGGACTAGCCAAGCCTATATAAACCTTCTGTCTTCATTAGAGTATCTCTGAGACTGAATGCTTTAACAGTTACCGTTCTGGAATAGTTAACAACAATCTCTGCTTTGAGGAAAGAATTATTTTTTTCCAGTGGAAGTTCAGTTATTTTGTCAGCTTTCAGTAATACTCAACAGCCTGAATACCTGTCATATATCAATATAGTGAACAGACTAAACAGTGGTATACACTTGAAAAAGCACTCTGATATTACCATCCCCAGTATTATAGTATACATACATTTTGCATTTGAAACTGCTGTTAATTTAAGCATGAGGACAGGATAAATCATACTTCTTATATTTCAGTTAAAGAACTAGCATGCACCAAATATCTTATATCTGTGTGTATCTGTAGTTGGTTAACTGTGAAGGTGGCATTCTGCTTCCAATTCAGATTCCCCTTCTCAGTTGCTCGCAACTCCTTCTAAAATACTCTACCAAAACAAAACCAAAAAAAAATGTCTTTCTTTTGAATGTGAACGTTTCATGCTTGGTCTCAGCCAAATTTGCTTTTTCTTTCCCCCTTTCCTTTTTCCTTTCTCCATTTTCCTTTCCCTTTTCCTTTCCTTTCCTATAAACCTCAACAGTTTTTGAATTATGCAAGTGGAAATAAAAGCTTCGTTTCTTCCATATGTTCTACACAAAATGTTTATACATTCACAACTCAAAAATGCCTGAAGGAAGAAAGTTCAAACTTCTGCTCAGCAATTTCTGAGTCATCATTAATTTTCGCACCTCTTTCCTATATATTAATGAGACTAATTTCTCTTTTTTATGCCCTTTTCCTTTGATATAAGAGCCTTTCTTAGCACCCTTCTTCCCATATCCTTAGGATATTATTCTGCACGTAAAGACATGCTGTCTAAGCTACAATATGCAGACCTCAGAGTAAATAAATCAAAGAAACCAACAAAAGAAAATCTCTGAATAATTCTTCAAGAGTTTAAAAATGTGCCTTTGTCTCCAGTTGCAGCACCACATGTGCTAATGTAGTATGAGTTCTTGACTTGATTGAGTCTTAGTATCAACTGACAATAGACAAAAAATATTTCTCTTTTTAAAAAAACGCTGTCCAGGTGCCCTTTATGATAATATTTGAGATCTTGCCTTAAAAACAATATCATACTAAATAGCTGTGGTCCCCTTGAAGTTCATAAAGAAGCCCATTTCTGCTCTGTTTAATAATGGAAAGTCCTCTTTAGGGTAGGAATTCAGCATTTTTCAGGAAAAAAAACCCAGGACTTCTTTGTGATATAGCTTTCTTCCACACTTGCAGATTTAAAACCAGCAAAGAATATCACAACACCCTTCCATTTCAGATGGATAATGACAGTGATGATGACTGATGCACACAGCCAGGACCACTATATCTCTGCTTACTTCATGAGTTATTGTTAAGAAGCACCCTCCAGTCTGGGATGTTTAGAAAACTCAAGACTTTCATACATCTATCTGTGAGCCCAAATCTTGCTCAGCCTACTAGCAGTTGTGCAGGCTTAGGTTCTTCAAATAAGACACTGCTTGGACTAATCTGTCATTAGCACATGTGACAAAGCCAGTAAGTACCATCACACTTCACAGCTTTGCTTTCTGTAAAGATGCTTTGGTTTCCCACTTGATGTTCAGTATATGAAGAAGACAGAAATTAAAAATTGTTCTGTCATCTCTCATTTTTATACCTCTTTTCCGTGCACCAGCATGCTCAGAACATCACCTCACGCTTTCCACTTGAAAGACACATATCTTGGCATTTGACCTTAGCTGCTTATTTTCCAGTATGTATTTAGACACATGGCCAAAGGCAGTATCTGAATGATACACTTGATTCCAAGTAGCACTTGATTACAGATTACAGGGTCTAAATGCACCTCCTAGCATGGTATAATCTGATGCAATTCCTGGATCAGTCAGATGACTTTGTATGATAATGATTTTTTTTCTTCAGATTAATGCTGAAGTCCAATCTTGTCGTTAGCTCCCCAAAATGAGAGCAAAGCTTTACATATTTGCTTCAAGTCAGTGCAGCAAACAGGAGGATAAAGAAGGCTTGCCTACTTAACTTTCTGATTGTGGATATGCAGTGCCTTTTTAAAAATAAATGGTACCTTATCAGCAAAAATTAAAGTAAAAAGAGAAAAGAGAGAAAAAAATATGTAGCATAAACAGTAATACTAGTGTATGCCTTAGTTCTTGTGAGGATTCAAGTTTTCAGGCTAGGCTGGTTTTCAGAACAGCAATATGATTAAAATCTAATTCTGAGTGAGTGTACTACTCACTAAATCACTTTAGGCACATAGGCCATTAGATATGTATTCCATCCCTTATATTTCCATTTTATTACAGTTGCACACGAACTCAACGGCAACTGCATATGCCAGCTGGACACAGAAATGCTTACACCATTCTGGAAAATCTGGATCTTAACATGTTGTCAAACAAGACAGAATACTGGTTCACAGTGCGCTGCTGGGCAAGTAGTCTCTGTATTGTGTTGAAGAATTGTCTATCCCTATCTTCCTGCCACCATACTCTACAACTTCACAAGCATTCAGAGTAAAATGAAATGATACCCAAAAGGCATCGTAACAGAACCCCTGTGAATATGAACAATTAAAGCAATTCTTTTAAGGATGAGCTTTACTAAGGAGTTACAACATTTTGCACAGCTCTTAAAATACCAGTGTTTTGCACGTTGGCATAGCATTTCTGTATTGGACAAAGTCTATGCAACGAGTTCTGCAAGGTGCGTGAGACAGCATTACTTCCCAAATTCTTATTTGTATTTGCTGAAACTATGTGTGCTTAGTTGAAAGTATATTTTTAGCTTTTCAGCTCATCTTTTCTACTTACTTTTCTGTTGGGCATTGAAGTAATGGTGTATCAGCTAACTCAAACAGTAACATTTAGATACTGACACCACTACCAGCACCCCTTTAAGCAGAGCCCAGCGAATGCCCCTGAATCAGCAGCGTACATGCAAGCTGAACAGAATGAGGTCATTTCTCTCCCTTACATCTCTTTTGCAGCAAGTAATTGCTCAAAGCAGCAAACCTCATTTGATGTTCTTGTAGTCAAGAAGTCATTGCCAATTATTGCAATTGTGAATGATCCCTGATCAGACTAGAGAAGGCTCTTTAAGCCAGCCCCACAACCATGTATCAGGTGCGGTGTATAGATGTTCTAATACAAATGGCCTAACTGTGTCATAAAGGGAGAAGACTGGGTGATGAGTGATATGTTCGTTCCTTCTGCGTGGTGAGACTTACAGTTTGAGATGATTCAGTTAGGGAGTATGTCAGCAGAGAGTTTTTAATCTTGTTAAAGAAAGCAATCTTCCTTCCTATTGGATATCTACTGGCAGTCTCTAGAGAGATGACTTCTTCCCAGTGCTGCACAGGATCCCACTGCTTGCTGTGCTGGAAGGAATGTGTCAGAACTAATCTTACAATAACAAGTTGCACTAACTGCTGACATGAATCTTGGCATTGACGTAAGCCTGAGTTGTTTAATTAGTATTTATGAAAGATGAAGTGATATCGTTCTTCAAGAAATGGTAACATTCTGGTAATCTGTTATCATAAACTGATATAAAGATTTCAACCAAACTAAGATTACTTGGAAAGGGGAACAGTTATCTACAGTTTAATAAAGCAGAGAAAGGATTTGGAGAGCAGAGCACTATGTAGAAGTAAATACATAAGCTTTGGCTTCGTTATATTTATTTCCTATTTAGCTTCTCATTAAAAACAATATAACGTTGAGAGAAAAAATTGGCTCATTATTATGAATGTGTTCTGAAAAACAGGTGACCAACACTATACTTTCAAATTGTAACATTCCAGCAGTGATCTATTCATTGACCACATTGGCAGAATAGTGATAAGTATTTAATATCTCCCTAATTGAAAAAGAAACACTTCCATGATTCATAGACCACTATTCAAAATGCAGAACTTCATTTTTTTCATAGGCAGCAGAAACTAACAAAATACATCCAGTTAGTCTTTGGTAGATTTCTTTAAACTGATAATTTATGCTAAATTCTTATAGATGAATAATAACATACAAATACACAACACAGTATCTTCTTCCACCTTCAAAGAAAAAAATCCATTTTAAAATTGTTACTAAAAGACTCCCAGGGACATTCTCAGGTGTTTTTCTACTGTGATAGCATTAGTTCATGAAAAATTCTGCTCATAGCTTCAAGACTGTTTAATTTCCCACAGTCAGATTGCTTTCTTCCATTGAAAATCCCATGGGAAGTGGTTTGAATGAAGGGATACTCAGCGACGTTCCTCCTCTGCTGTATTTTTTAAGCCAATTTGTGAATATCTCTAGGGAATGACCCTGGGCTACCCACAAGGATGGGAAAACATTTGAGCATGAGTATTTAGCACAGTGATGTTCTGTGTTAGCTTTTCTATGAATCTACACTGGGAACGAAGCAGACAGCTCCCAAACCTCCTCTTCCTTCAAGCTCCTTTCCCATAGACCTTGCCTTGCAGGCCTTGCAGAAGGAAGTCTGATATTATCCAGGTAAGGTAGTGACCTTCTTTCCGTGCTTCTCTTTTTTCTTCCATGCAGAAAGGGGGAAATCTGCATTTGTCAGGTGCTTTCCTCATGATCATCTCGGTTCTTTCCATTCAAGCTTCTGCACAGCCTGTAAAATCTCTCTATCTCTTGTTACTATATTCCTTCCCAAGAGCCACCGTTCTCCACACATTCGGTGCAATTTAATCACATGTTGAATTTTGTCTCCCTGTAAAGACTTCAAATTCCCTGAAAGACAGCCTTTGCTGTAATACGTGTCCACAATAAACAGTACATACACAGCACTGCTTTGATTCTCCCTTATCCTAACTACCTATCTCAGTGTAACGATCACATCTTACTTTCCTCTGAAAGCCCCCACCTCCCCAGCTCTCTTTTTTCACATCACTGTTTCTCAGTGAAAGTCATTGTCTGCTCCCCATCTTCCCTAGGTGTGCTGGGAACCACAATGCTCTGATGATTCATCTACTTTTAGCCAAGTCCCTCCACTTTCCTACATTGCCTCACACTTAAATCCATTCTGTCCACTTCATACATTTAGCCTCTTCATGCTGGTCCCTAGCCTACGCACCCAGTCAAGCACAGTCCATTTTCATTTCTACCCATGAATTCAAAACACCTCACAGTCATATATGTACATATGTACATACATAATGCATGTCTTAGACATGACAGAAAGGCAAAAACTTCAAGCATGAAAGCACAATAATACACAGAGACAAACATGGCCTCTTTATCTCACTTGAGATCTACTTGCACCTGGTGATGATCAGGTATGAAAACAGTCCCCTGGCTAAGGGGAGAACACCAGAGGATTTACATGACAACAGTGATGTGACACCCTTCTCTGGCCCTCACTGTTAGACTGATACCAAGGGAAGCGGAGCCAGCACTGAACATATCCCTTCTAGATCTTTATCCCCAAAAGGACAGACAATGTTTAAGATGAATGCTCAGAGGAAAAGCCTGGTTGTCACCACTGAAAGAAAACTATCAAGCACAGCAGCATTAGTAGGCCTAGAAACAAATCAATCCGTTACATGTATTTCTGCCCCACACTACTATTTCAGACATTCTTCCATCTCTGATTCACAGAAGGTAAAAATCTATCAGAACCCTGGAATTTAATTTTTCTGGCATCTCAAGGTTTTAGCTGCAACTTCTTGACCAGCCTCTAAGGACGCAGGAAGGCCTGTAAGGAGTCAAGGACAGTGGACCTGTCTGCTCTAGCTGTGGTGTTAGGAACCTGTTTCACCTATTTGACAGCCTTCCACACCAAGACTCGGAGCATCAAGAGCCTTTCAAAGTCCTCCTGGGTCGGTACAGCTTTATGCCACCCCCAAACAGGCGGGTGGTTGTCAGGCACAATCTGGCCTGGACTGTTTTTCATTGTATAAAGTTGCTATGGTATCACCAATTAAAAATTCTAAAAAATAATCTGCATCTGTACAGCATGCTAAAATAACCTACCAAATGACACGTCCTTTCGTAGAAAGCAAGTCTACTAATTGCTGAGGGGCAGATTCCTCCACCCTTCCTCTCGCTGAACAGTGCCTTCAAGCTGCAAATACTCCCACTGCTTGCAGCATTTGCCAAGCCGAAGTTTTCCACAGAAACCATGAGTCAGGCTCCAAAAATCAGGAGACAGGCTTAAAAAACCATGAGATTTAACTACAGCAGGTGAATTATTTTGCCTCGGTGATTGGATTTGGCAAAGCAGGCATTTAGCATAAGAGTCATAACAGCTAAAAAGCAGGTGATCAGCAGCTTCAGCAGAGAGTGATCCCCGGCACGTCTGAAAATATGTGGTCTAACACTTCAAAAGCTTTCTGTTAGTGTCTAGCAGAAAGAAACTGAGATCCTAGCTTCCCTGATCATTTTCTTCCCTCCCCATTTTTAACTTTCTCATTTCATCTTTCCTTATTCCTTTTTCTGTCTCTCCACTTTAATTTCCAAATGCATTTCAATAGGTTGGTCATTGCAGGAAAGATGAGAGTTGAGACTCTCAGACAGCCAGACAGTTCTGGTGGCCAGGGGTCTGACGAAGCCATGGATGACAGCACTAGGCTGTGAAGTCAGCACTGGGCCTCCTGGGAGAGAAGGCTTTGCTGACCAGAAGGCACAGCCTGACGTGCTCCACTGAACTGGTGGGGCTGAGCAAGGTGGGGATGTCTGACTTCAGAGAGCTCTGTTTTCCCCTCTCTCACCCATCGGCTTAATATCAAGGACTTGAGATCAAATGACTTAAGAACTGAACTTCAGTCAACAGCAACTGAAATCACAAACTAAAGACCTATCTTCCCTCTTCAGTCTCACAAGCTACTCCTTCACAGTCAAGGACTCAAGCTCATGTCTCCCACTGAGCACCCCACAGAGATGCCGGGGCCCTGCACACACCAACGGGACTTACTGGCCCTGACTGGTCTCCATTTGCCCTCCTGCCAAGGCTGGGGGCTCCATGTGCCCACAGGCCTTTGCTGCAGCCTGAGCTATGTCACT
Source organism: Falco biarmicus (assembly GCF_023638135.1). Lineage (NCBI taxonomy): Eukaryota > Metazoa > Chordata > Aves > Falconiformes > Falconidae > Falco > Falco biarmicus. The sequence goes on from NC_079290.1 coordinate 71,024,616, forward strand.
GGGCAGGCCTGTCCTTAGCTGCCCCCCCCCTCAACCCGGACCTGCTGACTGACCCTGGGCTGACATTAGACCTGACTTGTTGCACTGCTTTTCCCCAGTAACTACTGGGCCATTGACAGAACCTGCCACAGTCACCAAGCTGCCCTGCTTTGGCTGTCCCTCCTGAGTGAGGTCACTGACCCTCCTGAGTGAGGTCAGTGTCCATCCTCAGTGATGTCACTGTTCTTGCTTTTATGCTGCTCAACTCCAGGTCAGTTGTGTGACAGAAAGGCTCGTGCCGTATCATGGAGCAATCTGAAATTAACCCTGGCCTGGCCATGTGTCAGGAGGCTCTCTGGCAGCCACAGACAGCAGCGCTGAGGACCATCACTTTTCCTCTGATGACAGGCACAAGTATGAGTGTGAGTACTACATGCTGAAGATGCAGACACAACAAAGGACAGATTTAGACCTGGTCAGACCTGATGCAAGAAGAACTTGCCTTCACTTACCTCCTCCCACTGTAGTAGAGCCTTTCCACCCCCATATGTATTGTCAGCAATCTTTTACACCTTCCACCAGAACAGTGAACTAGGTCACAGTGACAATGAAAATTCAGCACATTCTCTCTTCAACTCTTTCATCTTCAGCATGCAGAAAAAGCCTGAAAGCTCTGCAGCTGCAGCTTGAAAACAAGGGACAATTCAGCTTCAAGGAATTATCAGTACTGATTAATCTCATGAAGTTTGAAAGCAAAGCCCAGAAACAAGTTTTATCACATGAGTTTTACAAGGTCCTCTTAATTAAAGACACAAGCATTTATATTTTCTCATGTTATAGGCATCCTACCCATTAATTTGACTGATTACATGCATATTTTATTTCATAGGAGTTTATTAGACTTTGGTCACAAACATGGTCTTTTTTTTTGGTCAAAAATTTTGTCCAAAATATTGTCAAAAATGGTAGCTTTTACATAAAGGAACAAACAAGTCCAAATAGGCACCTGGATTTCGGCAAGAAAAACATAGATTTGTAATGTCATAATATCAAAAAGCTGTTGCTAAGTATGGTGAAAAAGAAAGTCTCTGGCTGTTTTAAAAAAGAAAATATTAGGTTTTTTTAAAAAAACAGGTGTTGAGAAGAGCTAAGTGAATAACTGTCTGTCTGGGTGCTGCAAATGGGAACATGTCTAGATGCTACAAATTTAGAGGTGAATAATCTTTCTTTATAGCAAGTATAAGAAAAGTACAGAAAAGATGCTCCATCTCAAGAAAAGTCCATATAAGCGGAATCAGCTTCCCTATGAGGAAATAATTACTGCAAGCTGCAAAAATAGAAATAAAATCTTTGACGAATGGCTGGTGTATGAATTCCTGTTACAGTTTATTTATGCAGACAATATAGTGTCTGGGATGAAACAGCTCTGTTGGCAGAACGAGCATGAGCCACTGTATGTGGGCTCTCATAGCACTGCATGGGAGTATTTACTTCAGCTCTCCTGGAACCATGCAGAAGTGACGTTATCTTGCTAGAGCCTGAAATAAGCAGTGAAATCGCCAGCATCAAGAGAAAGCTGAGCATGTGGCTGAGATCTTCGTCATCTGACAAAAACAAAATTAAACCAACTAAGAGGAAAAAGTAATTGAAACCTCTTCCTATGCAGATCTTGCTGAATTCAGTGGGGCCGCTGGACTCAGTCACTCCCATTTTGGCACTACGATCATTTACCTGTAGTGTCTTCTGCAGGACAGGACAAACCACATTTATATGCCTTTTCACATCTGTATGTTTATATTGACTTATTCTTCTAAATGGGAGTTCAAATTGTACTGGATATCATCAAAAACTCCAGCGATCCCCTGTAAGAACAAAATGCTCTGACCGAGATAAAAAAATATGGATTTTATTCAGAAGTTACAAATAGCTTCTTTTTCTAATCTAAAGGATGAGCCTGAAATTAAAATGCATTGGTTAAATATGACCACTTTCACATTTGGAAGATGTGCTGATCTCTTCTGTTAAAAGATACCATCAGCAGGCCTTTTCATAGCCCTATTGCTCAGAACAGCCACAAATGAAAAAGCAGAGAAAATGTATGTACACAAGAACTAGTGAAGCCGTGGCACTCAACTGCGGAAGAGCAGACCCTGGAGACGCAGTCAGCATGGCATGCTGTGCTCACTGCACGTCACCCGCCCATCGCACCAGCACCCTGCTGGGTGGAGGTCAGCCCTCCTGGCCTGCCTGGTGTCACACACTTCCACTGCACCTGCTGGCTTGTGGACAGGCTCACAGTACGCAGAGCACAGAAACAGCCTTGGAAGACAGGGTGAGCACCCACCACAGCTCACAGGAGATAGAGCAAAGAAGGACGGTAAAGAAGGGGCACTGTGAGAATACAAATGCGCAATGCTGCACTGTCCCGCCAGATGAGGTACTCTCCATCAGTCATCATACGACCCCTACAAACTGGTGGATCAGGACAAGGATCAGACTCCAGCTCATAGCCCACCTCTTTGGTCCTGCACCCCCTGAAGTAAAGGACACAAGATCCATTGGCTTCAGGGACAGAGCATCATCCCCTGCTATCGGGAATCACACACAGTTGTTTCCTCAAACACTAAATTCCTGTGAAACCACCATTTTCTTTTGCCCTTAGCATTCAGCTGTTGGAAGATTTTTCCATGTGTGTACCAGTAACACATTTCTGAAGTGCCTCATGCAAAACCTGAGCATGACCAGAGAGCAGCCACCCCTGGGCCTGTAAGACTTCCTGGTGTATCCAGAGGTGAGCTCAGCAATGATACAGCTGAAGAAAGAGAGCTACCTAAACTATTTAAATATTAAAAGTTTGCTGAAGTGATGTTTCATTCCCTTCCGCTGAAGTGAGTTGGAATCTTCCTATTGATTGCATAACAATAGAACTGACCTTTGAGGTTTGGGTTTGGGTTTGGGGGTGGTGGGGTGGGTGGTGGTGGTGGTACCCATAATTTTACCAATAACAGGCAGTGATTGTTATTTCATCAGTTCTGAATTTCAAATTTTGTCTTTCTTCTCTCATCTGGGGTTCTGTAGCATTCAGTTACTTTTTTTTCCCATTAAATACTCAGAACAGTTTCATCAGGATTTATGTTGCAAACCTAGCAAAAATATTTAGGCAGAAAAATACCATTATACATGGACAATTTCTTCGAGAATGGATAAAAGATTATATATTTGACCCCACAGATGATAATAATATGCCCCAAAAATAAATGGTTAGTTAAGATGTATTCTAAGGGGCAGGTGACTGAAACAGACACACCTGAGAAGAGCAAATTGCACCCGCTCATTATTATGATAAAATTATCAGTGATGGGCAGTACAGTGGAAAATGATTAAAAAATCATGTGTACTGTTGAGGAGGAAGAGAGGAGAGAAGAAGACATGCAAATAAACATCCTGATGCAGAATATGTTTTTCCTGTCTCCAGATTCTACCAGGCATAAAAGGGGTATGCAAGTGGAGGTGTCTACACTTTTCTGGGGGAAAAAAAAAAAAAAAAGAACAGTATGTGGAGAGTTCATTTCATACCTTTTCAAATTATAATATTTTATGGTGCTATGTTAGCATCACTTCGAGTTCTCTGAGCTCTGCTTTTGTATTATATGCATCTCTGTTTTTTTCCATATGTGCACTGAATATTATTATTTTTAAAAGACTCTGATTTGGCTTTGTTCAAAACTGGAGGGAATCTTTCCTAGGGCAAAAAGTAGGAATTATACTAATCTTTAATTTCTATCACCTTATAAAAAAATGAAAACATGCAGAACAGAATTTTACTCTATGGCAGGAAATTCTACGTTGCTGTGTTCTCATGAAATTTATCCATATTTTTAAACAGTGTCTTCACTAGTGAAGGAGGAAATTCTGTGAGGCTAGATATTATGTAGATGCTGAAACAGATGTCAGTAACTGTTGTAAAAGCCTTTTTCTACCTCTTAGACATCCAAAATAGAGCTATTTTTTGGAGAGTGAGAGATCTTTATAGTATCTATAGCAGCCATAAAAGCAATGGCAGCTGATAGCACCAGCTAAAGCAGCTAGAGTGGATGAATGGGTAGTGTCAGTGCATGTTAAATAATAATTCACAGTAATTTACAATAAATTAGATGCAATAGCAGTCTAAAACCTATATGAAGGAAAGAAAAAGGTCACTTCTCATAACAGTACATGTACTTATTCTCTTACTTCCATGCAGAGGCATCTAATTACGTGCATACAAATGGATAGCAGTTTTAAGATACTGGGTTTATTTCAGGATATGATGTGAAGATCCTTCTCAAGCACTTAACTATCATTTCTGTTTCTCCAAGTGTTCCTACTAAACATTATTACTATTAAAAATTATTAGGGAGTTTTTAAAAATTCCTGAGTTTATAAATTCGTGAAGCATGGGATTTTGAATATATCCGTTTTTGAGCCTTTTAATCATGCACTTATTATCTGAATAAATTTAGTCACTATGCATTAAAGAAAAAATATCTTTTCTGCATTAATTTAAATAGATATCAATTATTCAACTTCAGCTGAATCTTCAGTACTGCATTTCCTCTGTATCTTTCATGATATTACAGATGTCTATTCTCAATTTGTTTGTTTGCTTATTTTTAACAATTTTTAGTAACAGAAAAGGATGTACGATAATCAGCGCATGAAGTGCTGTATCTAGCACATGGCTTTTCACAATTTCAATGCAATGTTCCCTAAGGCATCCTTTGGTAAAAGACATTAGTGTTAATATCAAAACCTTTAGACAGGAAGGCCCTTCTTTTTCACTCTTATGCTTACCCTAAGAACCTGTGTAATTTCCAAAGGGCTTACCCCTAGCTAGTTTTACATTTTTCTAAGATTATTGTTACTATCTATATCAGTCATTTGTCCTGACACAGATGATGTTCTGAAGGCTGTAGTTTAAGCATCCCCCTGGTCTTCCTTAGGTAGGATACAGATGGTGTTTGTCCTTGATATGATCTTAAACAAGCACAGTCTTGGTGGCAGTCTCTATACTAGACATCCTCAGATGAAAAGAAGGTAGTCCTTTGTGCATATTGCTGGCTCTTGTTTTCCTGTTGTGGCACAATTTCAGCTGATGGCCATATGTAAACACTTGGCAGGATCAGTGAGAGAAATTACTGAGGTGGGTCTCAATTGGCAAGAGATACAATGACAAGACAAAGTTAAGCTTTCCCATAAAACCTCTTTGGAAGTCCATCCAGGGACAACTTCAACTGCTTTAGAGAATTTTAGGGTAATATGAGAAGACCTCACAGAACAAGAAGAATGTCAGCATGCCCTTTGCTAACAAAAGAGCACCCATGGGAATAGCTAACGCTGTTACCATTGCCTGTCCCAACCCAAAGCAGATTGTGCGTGGACTAAGTTTGTGCATTCAATTAGCCGAGTTGCACCTGGTGTCTGACATAAGAGATTTGAAACTGGCAGTACTGCTAAAACAGAGTGTATCTTCCTACCTGTGGCAGGCCCTGGGTAAGCACCAAGCCACTAGCCTGGGCCAGCAGGGGCTGGGTGTTTCTTGGTGCTACAAAAGCACTGCAATTGATGTATGAAAAACACTAGGAAATTAGAAAAATGTGAAAGTCTTCATGACTTCTGGGGACTGATTAAGGGACAGGCTTCTGTACTTTGGAAATAGCTCCAGGTGAATCTAAAAATTAACTGGGAAATCTCAAAAGTTGTAGAGAATTTGTAATACATGAGATAATTGATGGCTGGTACAGCATTATATGCAGATTCCTTTAGTATTACCCTCATACTAATCATAATAAGCAAAATCATAAGGGTAAAAAACCACTGTTTTCATCTCTGTCGATCCTTTCAGCGATTCCAAAACACAGACATTTTGCTTCTTGGAAACACAGGGCTATTGTGCTTATTCCTAAAAGCTGAGATTGTGTTGCTGTGAGCTGCCACATGGCTGGATAGGAAGCAAGTCAACACCTGGAGACAACAGTAAAGGAATCATAACCCAGGGGTTGTTCCATCTTTTATTTTTAGGTGACAGTGTAGTAAGAGGGATAAATGGTGAAATGCTGTAGGATGTAGCCAGGAGCTAAGGCCACACAGGCTGGAACAGTGGGGTCATACGGAGCAGTTGAGAAATGAAAGTATCCCTTGGAGAGGTAATTTTAAGCACTGATCTTACATAACAGATGGAAAAAGAGTAGGTGGTGTAGTCATATAAGAAAAAAATCTAGTGCCCAAATCAAAAAATATCTACTTTTTTTTTGGTCTTAAATGACTTTTTATGTTTTAGGCACAGCAGTCAAGAACAGATCAGAGCAATTTGTAGATTATGCTAGTTGATCATTGTGAAGGGAGCAGAATGTTGTTTTAAGGGGTGTAAAGAAGACTTAGAAGGATCTGAGTCCGTCTGTCCTAATGCAAAGGCCCAAATCACTGTAGGGTAATAGCATAAATGAGAACTGAGATCACCTTGCATACTCTTCGTGAACACTAGCTTTCCGGCTAGCTACAAGATGCCTTGCCATCAGTGCCTTGTTCGTTCATTCGACTTTTCACAAAGTCCAGTTCAGTCGGTTGAAATCAGAGGTGTCCACATACAGGAATATAAACTCTAGGGGTTTAGATATGAGCATAGATTAGCTATGGGCAACAATTCTGAGAACTAAAAAAGGGAGCACTGCATCACCGGATGAGCTCTGAATGGAACAAAAGGATTAGCTTAAACACACGCTCAAAATAGAAAATAATTTTAGCAATGTTGTTCAACTAGGAGGCTTTTTTTTCTCAGAACTGATCTGCAAAGGAAAAACTACAGCAAAGCAACTTCTCTTCCATTGAGCTCTCAGGGTTTAATTCTCTTTCAGTACAAATTCTGCAAACTAATTTAAGTATCTTGAACAAAGAACTGGATGATTTGATACGGTCACATTACCACGAGCATTGTGAATGTTGCCTTTTTTGTTGGAGAGCTTGCCAATTTACCTGACATTCACATACTGCCTAGCAGCCTGGCTGGCCTCTCAAGCAATGACTAATTCTTTGGGCAAAGTTTAGAATTTGGAAAAGTGAAAGCATAGTTTAACTGTGTGTATACCTTTCCTTTTTAGAAGGCATGTTGCAATTAAGACTGTAAAGGTCACGTTCACTCCCTCCTTTTTTGTTAGTGCTGATTTGGGCAAGAAGACAGTCATCTTTATGGGACAAATTGCAGTCTGATGTGATATATGCAGCAGTTCAGAGACCAGGAGCAGAAAGGTTGCCCACTGGGAGACTGAACTGACCACATTTCTCCTATAGCATGCTCCTTCATGGTACTTCAGCTTCAGAAAAAGTCCCAGGCACGTGCAATTAGGCAGGGCTTACTGGAGCTACTGTATTTGTCCAAAGCAGTCACAGGACACCAGTCATCGGCTGCCAAAAGTATGTACTGAACTCAGCATCTGCTCATAGCTCCTGTAAGAGAAGGAGGTTAGGGAGTAAGATTTCATATACAAAGAAAGATGTTTGCTTCTCTCACACCCATTTTACCTTATTATCTGTCTCCAGGAGGTGGGCATGCCTTCACAGCCTTATCCCTAGCTCCATTTAAACTACTTATAAAGTAATCTTCACTTTCTGGACTTCCAATAGCTGTTCCAAATATGCTTAAAAACACTTTTTAATCAAGCCCACCAAATTCCACAAGACTATATACTTAGCAGCAGATAATGCCTGTTTGTTACCAGCACTTTATCTGAATGCCTGTATTACTTAAGTATCTGGCAGTTCAATCAGCCTTTAGAAAGAGGAGAGCACTAGTTAATTATTTTCAGTGCCTCAGGTACAACTTCTTTGATAGCTTTAGGATGACAGCAACTTTTAATGCACTTAATGGGGGAATCCAATTGTCCTGCAAAAGTCCAGAGTGTGTAGGACCAATGTTAAATGATGACAGACTAGACTTCACAGAGACTGGACGCCAATCAGTTTCTGAAATATTTCACCACTTTGGCACTTTGTTGCAGTCTTTGTTTGCAATTACTTTCTTAACTTAGGGCCCATTCAAATATTTTAGTTCAGAGACCTCTCTGAACTAGGGAAGTAAATATATCCTTTCTTGTTTTCCAAGTAAAACTCAGTCCACCATCATTTCTGGTTTAGATACAGTTCCCTCATTTGCTTTTCTTCTTTGTAACAGCCGGGAAGATTTTAAAGCTGAGCCATTTATAGCCTTAACCCATTGAATTACTTTCTGGTAAAGTGGTTAAGAAAATCTTCCTTTAGAAGAACTAGTGACAGTGTGTATGTATTCCAAATCATAATGCATGCACCAATAAGTTGCTGGGTTTAAAAATGCCTTCCTTTACTTGTGTGTACCACAAATGAAGTCAGTGGGGTTTCAAATTAAATAAAACTTGGCACTTCTTCTCAAAAAGCCATATTTTGTTTTGCTAGATCTGCATAACTCAAAATTGCCTAAGTGAAAGTTTCTTGCACATAAGAGAGATTAATTTAGCTCAAGAAAGAAATTCTGTCTTAATTTAAATCCCTAAGGCAAACAGGTGTTAGTCTGTGCAGAATTTGGCCCTCTGGGTCCTTTCATTCTACCTCTACATTTATGTTCTTGCTAAAACAATTGGGCAATTTCACCATCCACTAAAAGATAATATATGACCCGTCACTCTGAGACCAAGGCATGGATCTCCCAGCTCTGAACAATGCCAGTCATTGATAAATGTAAATGAAAGAAACAGAGAACAAATGCAGTGCCAAAAATCCTCTTGAGAAAGCCATATTCTCTTACTCTGATTTTTCAATTTTGCCTAAGACATAAAGAAAACCATGGAAGTATTGCGGGGTGGGGTTTAATCACTCTTTAAGTGTGCCTAGAAAAAAGCAATAGGAATTAAACACCCTATGCCTTTTATCATGCTGAGGTTGTAATTTTTTGATTTCTGAGGTCTCAAGCAAGAGCCACTCATGTTTGTAATTACACATCTATTCTAGAAGATGCAAATAAATATTTTTATTTGCATTTAATTTATATTTACCTCAGTATGATGAGTTAAGAGTACCTTCAAGCTAGGTAAGTAATGACAATGCATTTATTACTCAAGTTGATGGAATATAAGTTAAGTTGTAGTATGCAGGTACCCCAATTCTCCAGCAGTCCTGCTAGAGTATTTAAAGTACAATAATTTGGTCCATTTTGAAATTATTAGCTTTCTTTTGAAGGAACCAAGCAGATATCTTAGCTCCAGACCACATGACTCCGGAGATGGGTAAATGTCTTCTGGTGGACAGTAGTAACCAAGGAGGCTCTCTGGCTGTCTCTGAAAAGATTGTGAGGAGCAGATGCTCAAACTCAAGGCACCCCAAGGAGTTTGTCGCACCCACCAATATTTGAAGAAGTGGGCCAAAAAATAAATCTTTTTTCTTTTCTGTCCTCTATTTAAGATGAAGGCAGAAGAATGTATGGTCTAAATGAATAGCCCAAAACCCCCAAAACAGCAACAACAAAAAACATTTACAACATTTTCACTGCTACATCATTAAAGCACGTGTAGATATGGAAGGAAGAGAAAGTATTCCTTGGGAAACATTTCATTTCATTGTGAATTCAAGGCAATGCACTCCAAGTGTGCTCTTGAAATGCAGAGGAATGGGGTGGGATCTGCTAGTAGCTGACATGCCAAAGAATTGACTCTTTTACTGCCAGTGGCCAGCAGGAGACAATGTTGCAGTTGTAATAATTTATGCTTAATTCTAACTCCTAAATAACAGTGAGCTCTGACGGTCAATAAAGAAATACAAACAATATTTTTAAGTCTTTAGAAAGGACTGAAGCATAAACAGTGTTTAGGCAGGCTTTCTGCTGAGCTGTGCTAGTTTACCTCTCCTGCTGCAGATTTAAGCAAATTACTTCAGTCTTTTGACACTGAATCCGAAGAATTATTTTGCAAGTCTGGTTTATGTGGGCACTCTTGTGCACCTAATATCATAAGGTTTCACCATCCTAAAGGAAGGATTTCAGAAATACTTTCAGAGTAATTTTTTGGAAGAGACTAGTTTATAGGCTTTATAGAGAATGTTATCAGTTTGAACACAGAAAGAATTCTGATATTCTGTTAGTGAACAGGGCTATGACAGATACCCACTCACATAGTCTATGCACAGAGAATAAGAGAGGCAAACACACAGGCAGTTTCTTCTGGAGGTGGCTCTGTAGTAGCTGTATTGCCTGCAACATGCCACATCCAGGAGAAGACAGGCCAATGGCAATGCCAGTCATTGATTAGGAAACCAGGCATAGCAAAGATAAACCAGTCATTCCCTGGTCTTCTAAGAATTTTCAGGAGAAAGACCTAACTTCCCTCTGCCTCTGGGCTTCCCAACCCACAGGTCTTTGTGTAACAATATTAGAATTTGATACAATGTCTTCATAATTTTTATGAGTCCAGTATCTTCCCATTTATTGATCTATGCATGAGAAAGACCCTAACAATCACCTTGTTCTCAGCTGTTCCTCTCTGCCATTCCCCTCTATCTGGTACTATAATACTGAGACTACATGCAGAGTGTAGGAGAGATTAAGAAAAAAATCACTGGGCAACTCTGAAATGTTTATTGTACACATGTCGGTTTACGCTGTTTAAGAGGCATTTGTGATTAGAACACAAGAAAAGGGAAAAGGAGAGAAATATTATGAACCTGAGACAAAATTACAGATTTCAGAATAGGTACCTAGGGCAGTGAATAATGCCTAGATATGTCTAGAGTCAGTGGTCTCCCTAATCTCTGTAAACAACTTGTAGATTCTGGTCTCAGAGCCAGTAGTTGTGCATGTAGGGCAAAAGGGGAGGAATAAGTGGTAGGAGAATCTCCTAAGTCTCTTCTAAACTCAGAGGTAGAAGTGCCTGTCCCCCATATGTGAGAAGTCTGAGCAACAGCTCCATGTGTTGCTCCTTTGCTCTTACCAAAGAGCTGAAATGCAGAAACTGCTAGCAAAGCTGCAATGGATGGCTTAGAGTAGCACCAGAACAATGAGAAGGGAAATGGTGAGTAGCTAGTGCAGGGGAAGAGCAGCTCTGACTGAAAGATCACTGGCAGCTTCAGCTTGGCCAACTCACACAAGAAAACACGCTGCATTTGACACCTGTGCACCCCAAACTGAAAATGAAGTCCAAGCAGGAGTGGGAAGCCAGGAGGTGACCTAGCAGCAGTCTCAGTAAAAAAGCAGAGGAACAGTGTGAACAACTGGACTTCAGCAACAAAAGTAGTTTGGCACTGCACATTATCTGTCAATCTACCTTCCTGATTATTTCTCTTATTCTTTGACAAATTGTTGTTTCTTATGTCAATTGAATCATGTATGCAAGGAAAAACTAGCTCACTGAACAACAGAAAGTTTAATTTTCTAAGGGATTTGGTGGGGGTTTTTTTGGTTGGTGGGGCAGAGACAGAGGCTCAAACTGGTATTTAGTATCTCCTCAAATGTAAACCCAGTTCATACTGTAGCCAATCAAGTCTTATCAGAAGGGTTATAACTAAATGAAGAAAAGCTGCGAGGATGACAATGTAGCCTACACTCTCTTTTCCTCTTTTTTTCCCCCAGTGCAAAGCAGAATACAGTCACATCCCTACTCATCCCTCTCTGCAGTCCAGCTCAGAATACCAGACAAACTCAGAATTCTACATTTCAGACTTCGGTAGAGAACAGCCTTAAAATCAAAAATATGCTCAGAGAATAAGACCTGTCAAGGTAAACACTATCATCCATCCCCCAGAAAGAGTCATATTCCCTGTGATTGAGCTTGCCTGTAGTAAGAGCCTGGCTGTGGAAGAGGGGCACTGGTGCAGCTATTCTTAGAGATCAGCCAAAGGACCAACAGGCTTGTATGTCATTCCTTATGGCTCAGGAGGAGTTTGGATGCGGAGCTTATCAGTTCTGACAGAGACTCTATGATCTGTGTCAATGTGAGGAGCAGGCTGCTTGTATCTGAAGGCAAAGCAAAAGGAAAATGCAATGCTAGTTAACTGCTGTTCACAGCTGAGCTGAAGCCACAGACACTAAGCTTTACCTTCAGCCAGAAGAGCCCAGTTGTGGCAGGAAACAGCAAAGCTATTTAACGTCCAGGACACATTGCTTTCTTAGCTATGGTACTTTGTGTTTTATGGAAAAGCAGGCAATAAACAACTCAGAGGCTGCATTTAAAATACATAGTTGCTGTTACTACGGCTATCCCAAGACTAACCTTGAGAGTCCTCTGCTGCCTTGTATTAAAACGACGATATAATCCCCAGCAGAAGCAGTTATAGAACCTTTGGCTAAGTAGTGAGCAGTCAGTATTTCTGGATGACTACTTGCTACTTAATAGAAATGTCAGCATATTGGATATTGATTTGCTGAGCAAATCACTGGCATAAAGGGTTACTTGATCCAGTTATAAGTTAACAGTTCTAACATGGAACAAAACCAAGTATCACTGTTGACAGCCAGGTGATCATGGTTACACTGCAGCTAGTCAGGTTTTATATCTGCTAGAAAAGCATTAATAATTCATCTTCCTTTGTCCTGAATCATCAGTGACAGGCAATTTGGGACTTGAGGGACAAAAATTCGGACTTAGGGGACAAAAAGTGACAACTCTTGATAGCCAGCATGATCCATGTGTCTTGCAAACTCTGCAGTGGAAACAAACTGTCTTCAGTAGCTGTGCTTTTCAAATCAATAGGTCAACTTACTAGTAAGACGGAAAGGGAGGAGATTTATCTATATTAAACTGAGTGATGCTGCACTGAACAGTGGGACAACCTCCATTAAAAGCAAACTGGAGAACATCTGCATGGACAACCATGAGTAAGGCTATGCAGAAACTGCTAATGTTTGGCTATGCATTTCATGTAACAGTTACACAGGCTGTTGAGCAACACTAAGACTGCTTCAAGTACTTCTTTGATTATTTAAAATTAAGACTTTTTTTTTTAAAAGGAAGACAATTAGGGCTTTCTTCACAGATATTGCCTTGCTAAGCTCATCTGTGCTGACTGCTGTGAGGAGCAGTATTGTCCTCTACATTGCAACTCCATCATGCCTCAGGCTTTATTTACAAATCTTTTGCATGCTAACTGGCTTTTTCTTTAAGGTCTCTTCCTCTTTTGCCTTGTAGATAACTGTCCAAGTTGCATTATGCACAGTCCTTTCCTAGTTCCTTAGTAGTACTTCACTCTCTCACTTGGTGCTGAGTGATACTACACTCTGAATAAAATACATCCTCCCTTGACTTTGCCATGCCCAAGTATTCAAGATCAAAATAAGTCGTGCTCCACAGCTGAGGCCTTTTACTTGGGTGGATTGCCTGGACTCAACACAGAATGAATAGACATTCAGACTCAAATGCCCTAGGATATAACCAGCTCATTGGTTAAACCGCTCCCTACATCACAGCGGTACATGGCTCAAACCACTTCAAGGGATGAGAGGACTACTTATTTGAATAATTTTGCACAGTGATAGAAATATCACAGGATTTGTTATGAATGATACTAAGTGTTTTCCAGTTGGCAACACAGTTGATAGCACAATTGAGTTTTGTAATAGTTTGTAGTACTTTTGTAAAGAGTAGTAACAGACTTAATCAGGATAAAAAACAGCCAACTTAAAATTGTCTGGATCCTATAAGACGCTCTCAGTAGCTATCAGTATCTGGCCAATGTTTGGAGATCTAACTCTATCACCAAAACAGGGAAGCTTCCAGGGAGTCAGATCTGTTTTACAGCAGCAGGTTTAAGAGACGAAGAGCATTTCTTCCCTGGCTGTACAGATAACCCCACAAGATACAGTAAGACCCTCAAGCAGCTATTACAGCTGTGCAGTTCAGTAACTGAATTCTCAGCCACATTACTCATCCATTTCTGATCCCAGACATGGTATTACCCAGCAATAAATGTAGCCTGACATTTTATTTATTATAAATTCTGCAGACTTAACAGAAAATGAAAGGTTTCGTCTCAGATAGGTACATCTGCTCTGTGTTTTATCTTCATTTGCCACTCTTTTTAAAGACACAGTAAACAGAAAAGCAGTATTTACTGACAGAAGTTGAAAATTACTTTGCTGATATCCATGGCCCAATGTTAATCTATCACAGATAAAAAACGTCCCTTTTTCACCAGTTCCACTCTCTACAGGTGAAAGCCAACCATAATAATTTCACCGACTTTGAAGACCACAATTTGGCTTCATTTATCTGACCATCAGATTAGATCATTATTAGCTTCTGCATAATCTCTTTTCTGATGCATTATATTGCACTAGACATGAAGCAAAGGTCACAGTAGTAGTTTTGTGAGGACAGACAGCAAATCTTGGTGTTGCAGAAAGAGGTGCTAGTGGTTAGAAGACAGCTGTACAAACTGCAAAATCCAATTTGTTTTCTGTGGACTACCTGTCCTCTTACGTCTTATGATGGTCTTTTACTGTGATTCTCATGGTCTGTGTTAAGGAGACAGGAGAATTATACCTATAAGTCTTCCTTTAAAGAAGGCAACCGTTCACTAGCACAGGCAGAAAGGCAGAATGAATTAACTCTCAGGGAATTATTTTTTTTACTCCCTTGAACCTTTTAGTTCTTAGAACCACAGAAAGACCACAGAAATAATTATGGCATTAAAAACTAAGGAAAGAGCAAGAAAGAGAAATATAAGGAGCATATGGGACTGATCTGTAGGCTAGATGGTCAAAGGAAGAAACCACCTACAGAAGACAAAGGAGAGGAGGTAGAGAGAAAGAGAGAAGCAGGGAAGGGGGGGAGAGAGAAAGAGATGCTGTAGTTTGAGGAGAAGCCTTGAGATGTAAAAAGAGGATTCTGGTTGCCCTGGAGGACTTGTTAAAATGTTATAAACTGATGAGGAAGCTCAGAAATATATACAGGACATAACTATTTTTTCCAGATCTGCAGATCTTTTGTGCTTGCTACACTGAAAATTAATCAGATTTAGAACTCTTTGCAATTCTCACTACTTGTCTGCTTCCTCCATAACACATCTGAAGACACAAATGTAACCTTCAAGCATCCAAATGGGTTAGAGAGATGGAAAAAAATGAGAAATTAGAAAAATGAGAATTTTATCTTGAAGGTATAAGAAATCTTGGTCTATGAAATGGCAGTTCCATGCAAAAGTGATAGCCACAGAGGAGTTGTACCAGAATGGCCAAAGAGATTGCATGGTTGCCTTTTCCAAACACAAGAAGTTCAAGCATGCATGTCCAGCATGATGGCACTCTAGCACAGCTGTTTGCCTCTGTCAGCTGGAGGGAGGATCTCTCCCAGGACTGTATGACAGAATCCTCTGCATTAGGAACAATGTTGTCAATAGGTCAAGGAAAGTGATCCTTCCTCTCTGCTCAGCATTGGTGAGGCCACACCTAGACTACTGCATCTAGCTCTGGGCTTCACAGTACAAAAAAAGGTATGGACTTATTGCAGCAAGTCCAGAAAAAAGTAGCAAAGATGATTAAGGGACTGGAGGAAAAGGTGAGAAAACTGGGACTGTTTAGCATAGAGAAGAGAAGGTTCAGGGGGGCTCTTATCAAATGTATTAATGATCAGAGGGATGAAGAGGGAGCCAGACTCTCCTCACTATTGCCCAGGGACAGGACAAGAGGCAATGGGCACAAACTGAGACACATAAAAGTCCATCTGAACACCAGGAAACACTTTTTTTTACTGTGAGAGTGACCAAGTACTGGCATGGGTTGCCTAGAAAGGTTGTAGAGCCTCCACCCATGAGACAGTAAAAATCCAACTGGACTTGGTCCTGGGCAATTTGTTCCAGCCAGCCTGCTTGAGCGCAAGGATGGGAAAAGAAGATCTCAGGAAGTCCCTCCCAACCTTACTGATTCTGCGGTTCTGTGACCTTGTGTCCTGTATGTATTATTTGCTACAGATGAAGTATAACTTAATTCCCAGCCGTGTGAAGACTTCATAGGACAAGCCTAGAAGCATTCAGGCAAACCTAGCATGATCAGCTGGGAGGAGCAACGCATCCAGCTTTCACTAGCTGGATGCACCTGTGGAGAGAGGAATAGAAAGGGTACATCTTGGAATGCTTGCTCTCAGTTGTGCTGCCCTTCAGTGCTTGGGTCTTGATCTAAGTGATTCACTGGCCAGTAATAACTATTGTTCAGAAGTTAAACCCACAAAAATTAATAAATGTTTTACAACAAGTTACAATTTTATTTATTTCCCTGTCATGAATACCTAGATTTACTACCCAAAACAATCAATTCCACAAGATGAGTATGTTGCTGAGTTATAGCTGTCTCACACAAGTGTATTTTGAGAGAAACACAGAAAAAAATTTGATTCAGAGCCTTCAATATTCAAGACATCAAAGGAGTAGGCCAGCAGTGTTGATTGTTGTTGTTAATTATGAATTACTTAGGAGTGGATAATTAGAACCGAAACCAGCATTCTTTGTATTGGTTTTGTAACGAGCAGCATGACTAATCTAGAGCCATCGGGATGTCCTTGCTGTCTTACAAACGCATGCTGACATCACAAGTGTGGAACCACATGCTCCCCTCAGCTGCTGTACATACACTGGAGAGGATGGTGGTGCTGTCTACGCCCTGTCCAAGGCAAGACGCCACCACTGTAGAGGCCAGTGCAGGGATAAAGGAAGAAGAAAGAAGTGTGACAACATATCATGGTACAGTCCTCATCACCAGAGAGAAAGAGAACATGCAACACTGACCAGTTTCCTCAGAAAGAAAATATTGTGGCAACGATTTCCCTCACACCTGTGCAGTGATTTCCCAGACCAGACTTACTCCTCCTTTGGACTATTCCAAATGTGTATCTGTCCAGCAGATTAATGATGACAGTGACCTGCTGCTAAAACACTACTGCAGTTTATGAGGCAGATCAGTACCATTCTCCTCATTTAGCAGGGTGGAAATAGGGGCAGAGGAACTTGCCCAAGGTTCTCCAATGTGCCAAGTGGTGGAGATAGAAATAGAAGTGACTCTGTCTGAATCACAGCATCGTATTCTCTCCACCTCAGCCAGGATACCTCCACATTTAAGAGAGATGTGCAAGAAGGAAACTCAAGAAATTGAAAATAGGTATTTAAAAAAAAAAAAGTAGCAACAGCAGGAGAAGAAACTCATCTCTTCTATCTCTTCTACAAAGTCGATAACCAAACTATCATTTCAGGTAAAGGAGACAGTAGATGGCAGTGTCCCCCAATACTTCCCAGGGAGACACAGCTTTTACACTCAACGTCCCTGCTACAGAACACAGACCCACACCCCAGCCCGTGACAGATGCTAGACAGGACAGCCTTCGCTCCCCACTGCAATTTAGAAACAGGCAGTGTCTGGAAGAGTAGTGCTATGCAGCCTCATAGTTCATTTCTCCTTAGGAAAGCCTTGTAGCTCACTTTTCCTGTCTTGCAAGTTAACCTACTATAAATGACATCTGACAGATGACAGTAGGAGATGATGACCATTTCTGGACTGAAGGAAACACTGGCCAGTCAGCTCATCAAATATGTTCCATAGTAACAAATTATGACAGCTTTCCATTTTCTAAAATCCTGATATCTGGCCTTCAGGCACAAGGTATTAAAAAGCCAGGCAAAAGGTCCTAGGGCAGAACAGAGATCTGGTTTCGAATTATGTGCTTCTGCTGGCTTCCTGTGTCACAATGACCAAGGCTCCCTCCATTCTGGTTCCTGTTACAATGCAGCAATCTCTGCTTTGGGATATACACTAAACATGAAAAAAAAATAAAAAATCTGCTGTCCCAATCAATGAAAGAATTCAGATTAGCCCAAATGATTCAAAGAATCAGACTTCTATTGCAGATACCTAAATATCTGCTGAAGTCTTTTCACAGGAAATTGTTGAGATTATTCCATTATTTTGTAAGACCATATAAAAGCCATAAGAGGAACCCAGAATAGAGATAAAGAAAATAAATACAGAGGGAAGCAGCACTGTGCAATGGTTTTCTCAACAACAGATCAAAACTGGGATATGTTGTGGGGCAGACACCTTTCCAATTTCTCTATAAGAAGAGAAGCACAACAAGTGGACTCAATGGAAAGGTCAAGAATTAAACAATCTACTCTTCCAGCACTGCTGGATAGTCTGTTCCCTTGCAAAAATCAACATAGTTCTGTCAACCACAATATTGGCCTGTGCAAGCTGGTCATCTGATCTCTTCTCTGAGCTTTGGTATTACCTTGGAGTCTGAAGACCATTACCACAGTGCTTTGCAGCTAAACAACTGCTGCAGAGCACAGTGATGTAACTTTTAACACCTACAATGAGATCAGAGCAGGACATAGACCTTGTAACTGGCCTTGGGTGCAGGGATAAAGAACAATGGCAAACTAAGCCAACCTGACAAGACATGCCACCAGCATTTAAAATTAGCCTTAATGAGTCATCCAGACATCCTAGAAGAGCAGATCCCAAACCATCCTTCTTAGCCTCCTTCCTCTATAGCTCCAGAGTGATACAAAACCTTTAATTACAACATGCTAGTAGTCTGGTTTTAATATAGTAAAAAGAGATATAAACCAATAATTTAAAATATACTCAGAACATACTGTGATGCATCCCGTGGTAATGAAGGACAGCGCACACAAGGTTGAACAGGGATAAGGGGAGGCAGGAACAGGTTTATAAATCAATTTGGATCACTAGGTAATTGCAAAGCTCTTTGTGCTTCCAGCATGTTGAGGGAAAATTGCCCTGCAGAGTTACAACAACACAAGATGAGGAATTTCAAGACTTCCACAGAGAGGGTGGGGGAAGATTCTCTTGCAGAAACTTCCAAACTGCCAAATCTGCAACTACAGTCAGTTGGAGGACCACCTCACATGCTGTATCTTGCCTTCAATGGCCCAGTTAGTGGTGCTATTGTTGTTGCAGGGAGAGGGGAGAGAAAATAAATTAATGGCCAGGCAGTTGCACCTGAAGCTCCCTCACATGCTGATTTGAGACGTCCTGCATGGCCTGGACTGATTGTTCAGCTCTTTCAAAAAGCCAGGAGGATAGACTTCCATTTGTGCTCACACAGATTGGTTCCTATGGTCTTTGCCAAATGCATTCACTCAGTCATACACAGGCATCTCACATTTTGTGGAATGAAAGGTTTGTCTGCTTTGTGAGTCCAGAGCTAGAAGCTTCCTGGACTAAGCAACAACTCAGGAAGAATCTCTGAAGGACATAAAAAGAAGAGGTTGTTCAACTATTTAGGAAGAAAAAGAAGTATACTTGTACATTAATCCCTAATTTTAGGAATCTGCATGATACATGGGTACCTTTAAAAAAAGGCACTTTGCCACAGACTAAGCAAGGTACAAATGGCAGAAGAAAGCTGTGTCATCAGAAAAACTTGGAAAAAAGTGCTTGTTTACTAAATTACCTTTGCTTAAAGCTTTTACACGTTTAAAGGCATCATATTATAGCTGTCCTATGTGATGAGATATTTCTTACAATCCCAGTACTGTATATGAAGCCAAGAAGGCCTTTACAAGCTTTATTTAGTAAAAAGCTGTCCAAGCCACTACTGTTTCTTTGCACCAGCCAGGCACGCTGCAGTACACTACTCCTCCTGGACCGTGATGCCTCCACCCTGAAATGTCCTGAATACACATTCTGCTGCTGTGGTTTTAGAACCAACTTAGTGAAATAAGCTTTTCTCGATGGCATCATCAGAAGTATCCCAGGACTGTGCTGGCAGGTGTTCAGTAACGCAAATCTTGCTTAACTCATCAAGATGAATTGCCAAATAACAGCTTGTGATGAGGTTCAAAAGTTCGTTCTGTTGGCATTTGCAGCTACGCCACTGGTGACACTAAAGACAGGAAAATTATTCAAATTTAAATAACTGACAAGGTTGGCCAGGAATTTGAATGACAGAATTTACAAACTACTCAGAGTCTTCAGATTTCTTTAGAAAAGCAAAGCCTCAGGTTCATCTTGACGTTACAGAGGACAAACAGTGACTTTAAAGACTTTATGAAATTGATAGGCAGTCTCTCTGAACACAGGACATAGGGTGAAGCTTTGAATCGACCACTGCTACAAATCCTTACCTTCTAGATGTGTTCATGTTTTCTTTTTCTCTCTGAGCTATCAAGAGAACACCTCATCACCGTTCACTCTTCTAACCAGTTTGTCCTTCCAAGTCACCCTTCAGTCAGCCAAGCCCTGGCAGAATAAGAGCAGCACATACAATGTGACTGCACAAAAAGGCTCGGCTGTGCCCTCAGGCTTTGATGTTTGCATCCAGCATACCTTGCCATCAGACTCAGTGTCACATTTTGTCCCAGTCTGTGTGCAGGCATGCTTGTGTTTCGTGTCACATATAATAAAACGCATTTTTAAGAAGGCTTGTCCTAAACAGTTGCCATATACATACAAGTTACAGAAGCTCCTGCCACCCACTTTCACAAGTCTGTATTGAACAGGGCTATGCAAATAATGGGGTTATTTTAGTTCAGCAATCTCAGGAAAGGCTAAGAAAAAGAAAGAAATTACACCTCTATTAACCAGGATATACATTTTTTCTTAATTCCCCTGCTTTCTTCAGCAACAAAAAGAAGCTATCACACTTCTTTCCCCAAAATGATAATGCCCTAAAAGAACCAACCTCTACAGGTTTTGTATTTTTCAGCCATCCTTTAAAGAACCACTACATTTTTTGGTTTTCTCCACAATGTTCCAGAAGATCCTCAAAAGTATAAATCACAATTTCAAAGCAGCTTTCCTCCAAACCCATGAATAGAAGAATTAATCAAGTGTTTGAATACTACGATATCTTTCAGCTCATCTTTTGGTTTTAATGGCACCCAATCTTTGCTCTGCTCTTTTACCAGTTTTTTAAGGATCTAGTTCAAACACATGTTGAGAAAAATAGCTTGGACTTTTTTCCATCCTTTTTTTCTATTTCCCAAACAAAACTTCAGGATTTACCTTAATTGTTTTCCTTTACATCTTCAGCTCTAATTAGTAAACTGAGTTGTTTTAATAAGGGAACGATGATTATTATCTGCAGCAGGTTCTAAAGGTTCCAAAGGCTGCCCCAGAAAATCACAGTTTCTCTTTCTGTATGTTATAGCAAAGCTATTGGAAGAGGTTTCCACCCTAGCTAGAGAGTCCACAGCCCTCACAGGCAGGTGAGAGTAGGGCTGGAGAATGAGAACATTATGAAAGGGATAGTAGCAGACTTTCTGCTAGCTCCTGTTATGAGTGTATTCTGCTAAGAGTGAAATGCATATGAAAACATTTATAATGTATTTTTACTGGACAGCCCCCTGCCTGCAGTAGCAGCGTGCATTACTTCAACAACAGCTGTGGCACTGTGCGATGCAAAAGGGCTTAAGAGACCTCACTGTCATCCCTAGCTGACCCCTGACTATCAACAAGTTACAGACCACTCCTTGCAAAAGCATGTACCCCACTGCACAAGCCACAGCAGTACAAACCCTGACAGGAGTAGCCTCCTGCAAGCTTTTCCTAGTCATTTAGAAATCTCAAGACATGTAAATGTTCTATTACAGGGAACCTATTAAAACCATATTAAAATAAAGTTACAGACAGGAACCTCATGGTGTAAAATACCCACTCTCCTCCTGCCATTTTTAAGATAACCAGCTTCTTTCAATCCAGCCAATGCCCCAGCTCTGGGTGTTTCAGGTCATGAATTTTAATTTGATGGCTAGCCTATTAATCTATGTTAAATTAAATCAAAGCTAAAGCTCAAAAAAACCCCAACCCAATAATCTAAACTTTGTGATGAAGTTAATCTTTTCATTTTCTCCTTTTTGTTTGATAATCAGTATATTCTGTTGAATAACCAGTGTATTTCCTAAGATAGCTGCAAGGAGTTTCACAATAGCATTCATTCATTTAAAAAAAGGACAGTCAAAGCTCTACTGTCTTACATCATTTTCAATGAATGCTTTAGAGTGAAATGGCAATCATGAGACCTCCAGCCTACACAAGGAGGAAGTGGTTTTGCAGGCTTGCCAGATTAAAGAGTGACATCACATTACCTTCGTCAATGCTGATTCCAGTTCTTCGATAATCAGGCGAACATGGAAAGTGCTGTTCTCGTGTCACATGGTCAGACATCACTTTCCATTCATTAGTGGAGTTAGCAGTGCTTGCCTCAGCACAAGCCCTGCCTCCTTTACTATAGGAAACTTGCAAAAGCTGAGAAAATGTGACAGAAAGAGCAACCATCTCTTCTTCTAGGCTGATCTATTCAAGATCCACATTCCAAAGCCACTTGCTATTTGTTTATGTCACAAATCAAGAGAAAACTGAAACCTTGTCCTTGCACAAAAGAGAGTGTTGTGTGCCATCACTTTCAGTCCTAAACTCACTAGCAAGAAGTTTTGCAATTTTTGAGTGTAAGTGTGGAACAGTCAGAGAGCTCTAGATTTTCAGATTGTTTACGAAATATGGAGACATCATTGTGTAGTACCCCTTCCTGGACATCCAGTAACACAAACTGCAAATTATAGACATGATCCCAACCACCAAGAATTCAATCAGTGCACCATGAATTTTTTGGTGATGTGTTTTTTCAGCAGAGTTCCAGTAACTCCTGGACTCTTACTTTCCTATAAGGTTCCTGCACTGAAACTTTGTTGAAATGAGAGAGAGCTCGGGTTCACAGCAAACATTTCAGAGAGCTTTCCAAGGCTCCAAATCACACAAAGTATCATTTCTGTTAACAGAAATTTGGACTTAACCTTCAGACCTTTTGAACTGAACAAATGAGAATGTCTTTCTATGTACACCTATATTATGGGTCTAGCATACTACACAGAACAACTGATATGTGCTCCTCATCTGCCTGGAGATTCTGTCTGTCCCATATAGTCTCAAAATTAAGTTCATTACCGTCCCTTAGCTGAGACTTAATGCTTCTTCCCCACATAGAACACTGTGTAGAGTTGCATAATGTTTATTAAACATTATGTACATTTTCCACATAACTTCAAAACCCATGCCAGATCTCTTCTAGAATAGATGTAGTCCATGCCCCAGAGACATTGTGCAGTCCAAGGCACCCCTGTCTCAGAGCTCTTCCACCTCTCACGTAAGTAAGTGTTTCACAGCAGAAACATGCAGAGCACCAGCAGCACTGATGCTAGAACAGGGCTTTCCACAGAAACCAAAGGTATTCATCCAGAACACAGTACCAGACAGCAGCCAAGGTGAAGATGAGGCAGCAGGCTTCTCTTTTCAGTCCCCTTGTAGACTTTTTCTGCATTCATTTCTACTCCTTGATCTGGAAAAGTAGAAATGGAATTCCTCACTGTGCACCTGGACTGAGAGAAGAAGACAGGCTTGGAGACAGTAAAGGCCTTCAGCTGAGACTGGGCCTTGCAAGAGCATTGGCTATGATGCCATTCCATCAACCCAGAACTAAGGACTCAAATTTTCTGCAGATTTATGCTTGTCTGATTTAGGGATCCAGTTAGACATGAGGTTCAGGTGAAGCTTTTCTCATGGTTGAGGATTTTATAAGGTTCCTCTCTTTGACTTTCTGGTGCCCAGAAGGAAACCAGCTCACCAAAGCCAGCCCCTCAATAAGGGCACAGGTAAGCTTGTTCTGTTTTATTCAGCTTCATGGCTTCTTTAGGAAATTTACATCTTTAAGAACTCAACATTTTGATTGCCTAGGAAGCTACTGAAGGAGGAAAAGGGATGCAGAAAGGGAGCAAGCACATTGTACAACTGTATAACCAGAATTTCTGCAAGAAATCAAACTAAAGCGCTGGTGAAGTAGAAGCTCTGCAGAGATTCATATAGAGGATGTGAACATGCCTATACAGAGCACAGAGCACACACCCAGTTTTATATAAGCAGCACCAAAACACATTGCAGTGCTGTGCAACTAACACCTAGGCAGAGCATGGCTTCCACTAGCTATGGGACAAATGAGAAATGGTAGGACTCCAGGATGGTTGATCTTCCCAACCTCCTGTGTTTCACACCAAAATCTTTAGGTGACCAAGACATTCACTGCATAGACTGAAAAGCAATGGGAAGGGGGGCTGTATGATCAATCAGAGGTGGAAACTGGTCCCCCAAGGTCTCAGTCATATTCTGTTGTGGGCTGAGGCTGGCCTGGGTAAGCAGCTATATCTCAGGCCAACTCACCCAATGCCACCCCAGCAACAACTGCTGTTCTGCCTCCTCCTACAGCAGCGCACTCGTCTGAGCACATCCCATACCAGCACAAGGTTGCTGCTGGCTTGATGACAGCCAGCCATGCTCCCTCACATAACTTGTTCAAAAGACACCTGCAATTGCTCACCCATGCACTGGTTCCAGGCCTGAAACATTCCCACTTTGTATCAAAAGTTTCCCAATAACTAGAAGACTGGAAAAACAAGCAAACAAACCCTAAAGCGTTCAGTATTACTTTTTAAATGGCAGGATTAAAAACCTAATTTGGTTCAGATAATCTGAATTAAATTTATCCTCACTGTTTAATCTCTGGGAACTCTGGATAAGCTTAGAGGTGAGAGGCAGCAAATCTTATCAGAGTAGAAGCAAGTTGTTCAAGTTGTTCCCTGAAGTAAACTAAGTTCCCCTTTTCTTTTGCACAGCTACGTCATAGGTGGTAGAGAAGGAAATCTCCCAAGACTGTCAAGCCCGAAAGTTGTATCACACGACAACGCCCACAAGGTTAAATAAGCACTGTTCTGATAAACCCCAGTCAAGGAAAGGAAAGAATTACAGCTCCCCTTTTGAAATGGAAGTCCCAACCAAGTTTATAATCCCCAGACACTGTGCCTCAAAAATAAAAATAAAATAAATAAATAAAAAAATACACAAGTATACATTGAAAAAAATCAGCCAAGGAAGTCTGTCGTCGGTATTATTATGCACACACTCATATAGTTCACCTGAACTGAAGCACTCTACAAATGAGTGCATCTCCCCAGGAGTTTTCATCATAAGAATGAATTTTCTCAGCTCTCAAGAGATAACAAACAGTAAATTATTTAGATCATGAAACCTGGATAGCAAGCAGCAAGTTCAGAAGAGTTTGTCGTGTGGCCGAAAATCACTTCCTCAAAATAGTGGCGTTTGCACTGAATTTATAAAAATCCATTTTAGCCACTTCTCTTAATCTAGCATCTTGGGTTCACGATAGATGAAAATGCTCTGACCACAGACATTTCCTAACTGAAAAGGAATCGGGAAGTGATGCCAGTTTCTTCTGCCATTCAAAGGTTTTGGCTAATAAGTGTCACTTTAGATCCATTTGAAAAATTTTCACTTGCTGTCATGGGATGTTTACTTATTGCTTTTGTTAATGTTACTAATTTGGAATCTAAAGGTCTAACAGAGGCACTAGGCCATTGTGCTACACACTGCACGTACTACTGTCATAAGTAGGTTCTTTTCTAGAAAATATAGATTTAACCAGACATTCAGGCAGGTTGTTGGTTGGGGAAAGCATGGACTGTGGACTTTAAGGAGAGGTGATAAGAATATAGTTTACAATAACCAGTTTTGCACAGCCTAGGCCTGAGAGCAACTCACTGTGTAGAACAGTCCATGGTCTATGCCCTGTGACAGCACAATATGGGCTGGGTAGAAGGCAGGTACACACTCTTTCTGTATAACTGATCATGGTAGACAAAAAGTGTGTCATCTCTATCTGGTCTTTGCTAAAATCCCAAAGCCTAAAACACATGTACATTGTCAGGCAGCTTTATTTAAGCATGAAGAGAAAAAAACCACTGCAAAGTAAAATAAAAAAAAAAAAAACCTCAGGGAAAACATCTATCCTAGTTTCTGAAGGATGTGTGTTACTCTAGATAGGTGCCTTTTGGAATAGTTACACAATGGCAAATGGTTTCTTGAGGGTGCCTTTTCTTTCTCCAGCTGACCTCCCTCTCCCCCACCCTGCCACGGTCAGAGCCTTTAGGTAGTAGGCATTTTTTACCATCCCTCCCCCTTGCCTCTCTAGTGCCATTCAGTTACATTTTTCAGGTTGCTTTGATCTTCTCTCATGTGACTTTTCCCTCCAGGGTATTTCCACTGCGATTTCTCAGAGGAGGAGATGACAGTCTCATGAAGCATAAGCTGCATGTTCCCCAAAGCCAGGAACCTATTCATGGTTTCGCATGAATGGACCTGGGCCTTCTTTCTCCTTTATTGTTTGAACAGAATTAAGGAGTTCCTTTGAAGGTGTCACCACACAATAGCTGTCTTCCAAGCCTTTGCATGATCTTATTTCCAAATAACTCTCTTTTCGCTCACTCACATTTCTGAGCACCAGCTGTTCTTCCATTTAGAACAGAACTGTGCAACTGCACATTAATTATCCTAGCCAGGGAACAGAGGGACAGGTGGATCTGCCTTTGCACACACCAGCTTCATATATTTCCTATGTATCCATCACATTTTGTTCTGGTCCTCCTCACTGATTTTGCTATGGATGAGAGTTGAATGAAACCTGGTGCATTTTTAGAAATTACTCCAGACCCTTATTCTGCTGTCCTTGCTATAGGAGTAATTCCTTGGTATACTCAGCGACTGTTACCCCGTCCAGTACAAGTGAAATTAAAATATCAAGTGTTTTAAGGATATGATCTTGCACCACAATCCACAGGATAGGTGTTAGCTACACCGATATACTTGATCCAGTGCCGTTCTTCTAGGTACTGACTTCACAGAAATCCAGTTAACTCAGAGGACATTTCACCATTCCAACCACAAATACACTTTACATCAGTTTAGTTTTGTTAAAAGTAGTTTTGCAGTGTAGAGTCAAAATACATGTTGCTCCCCACAGCAGCACATTTTGTTCAAGTTTAGGATGGCTAGCATTGAGCAATGAGACAGTACTTGTCTCTAGTTGTTCTCCTACACAGACACCCAGATTAAATCACAATGAAAGTTGTCTGAAAATTTGTTGACACTTCCCCCTTCCCTCAAAAGTCAACAAACACCACTTGTCAAAAAAAAAAAGAAGGCATCATAGAAACTGGTGTGTTTCAAGTCCAGGGTGGAACGTTAGAGGGAGAAAAACTCTTCAAATCACTTTGGGCTTCTTCCAGTAACAGAAGAAAACAGCCTCCATGTAATGCAAGAAGAGAAGCAAAGAGAAGTGGAGGGGTGGAGGGAAGCTAACAATAAACTGCTTCCAAACAGATACAAAGTAAAATACCAGCACATATTAGAGATGAGTGCTCATGATCAGTTATTTTGCCATAAGGCTGTTCTCAAATCCATCAAAATGTTCCTCCTTCAGCCTCTCTTACTGTTCTCTTTGTGTCATAAGAAAAGTCTCTTACAGCATCATAACTGAAAAAAATACACCTCGTTACATCTGAAAACAGTCTGGGCTTATTGGGGAAACAGATAGAAACTGCTGGACCAACAAATGTGAACTCTGATTTCTACATCATTTTTTCTGTGGTGATCCAAGAACATCTGAGCACACAGTTTCTCTTTAGAGAGACAAGTTGCCTTTACTTCACACTCTACTCACAGCCCTTTATCTGTTTTAGAGAAGTAGGATTCAGCATATGCCAAGTAGCTGCTGCAGTTTTAGCAGCAGAGCTTGAAGAAAGTAATGAATGTACAAGTCATTCAAGGAACATCTTAATCAGCTTGAAAAGGGTCCCAATATTTCCAAACAGTAAGGCGGTTTGATTACAAAAAACCCTGAGTCACCTAAATGTTCAAATTGCCTAATGAAATGATGTTACAGAATTT
Organism: Falco biarmicus; assembly: GCF_023638135.1. Taxonomy (NCBI): domain Eukaryota; kingdom Metazoa; phylum Chordata; class Aves; order Falconiformes; family Falconidae; genus Falco; species Falco biarmicus. The sequence goes on from NC_079290.1 coordinate 71,052,382, forward strand.
TTCCACAATCTCTTAAGTTGTTCCACAGTTTGTCATTCTCTACCGCTTTACCTAAAACTGAACCTCAGAAATACCAGGCTATAGCTAAAAGTCAGCAGCCTTTTCCTCTGGCTATCAATATCTTCATAGCGATTTTGCCAAACAGCAGTATCCAGTTCATAGATCAAAAAAATCATAACCATAGTTTTAAGACCTAAAAAGATGGCAAACTGTATTAGGGGATGAATTCTAAGAGGAGAGAAAAAACAACCGTTCTTTACAGGGTTTCTCTTAAAAACAGACTAATTCATTTGCACATATGTATATGCCCAGTTTGGGTAACTGATGCTGTACTGCAGACTGCAAACAAGAGCGAATGTAAATTAGTACAACTTTATCAAATCTGAGTATCTAAAAATTAGAAATAAATGCCAAAAGCTCCTGGTATTTTTAGAACAACCATGAAGATTTTCTAAAATATTATACCTTTGTCTACTAGTTTTTATGGTGATGCTATGCTCACTAACAGCACATGTTTACACTTTTCTCCAAAACTAGCTATTTGCTTTAAAAAATGGATAAATAAATAGAAAGGGGAATGTATAGAATCTGAACTAATCTGTAATATCCATGGGCAGGAGCTTCCCAGACAGACAGCTGACAAAGTTGTTAATAAAATCTAATCACAAAGAGAGCCAGAAGTAAAACATGTGGCAGGAAAAGCAGCTAAGGATGGAATAAACCACCTGCAAGTGTTCCTCTTGCTGAATTGAATGTATCCATCCATGGCAAGATTTTGAGAGCACCCAGATGTCCTTTGACTTTTTTAGATTTGTGGGTGCTTGACACCTCTGAAAATCAGGCCAGTGAGAAAATGAGACTCAAACTGCACAGCTAGCATACCAAACAGAAATTTACCTACCTAGCCAGACCCAGCCTAAGGCAAAGGCAGGGAGTTTGGTTGTCTGGGAATGGCAGGCTGCTGGCAGCCAAGCACTCATCCAGGAATGATCTGGACAACCTGGTTTTCCAGATACACGTTTGGGTTCGAGTTTAAAACCAAACCAAATAACGACAAAGCTCCGGTCCAGATGGATTCAGTCAGGTCCAGTCCCATAGCCTCCTCCAGAAAAGATGAGTACCAGTTCTATGAGCCAAGCATATTACCTGCACAGAAAGTTTTCACCTCTTGCCTTCATAGACTGTCACTGCCACAGGGGAGAAATCAGTTTTTGTGAGGCAGTGATTACAGTAAGTTATATAGTCTTGATTTTTGAGCTGGCTCAATTCATCCTTGAACCTGCTTAGTATGTCGGCGTACACTACAAGAAAGAAAAAAAAAAAAGAGCTTCATGTTGGCTATATTGAATTGGGAATAAGGTTAGAATTTGCCTTTGGCTTCCAAAACCAGAAAGCCCTGTAAATATAGATGCATAGTGCCTATGTGGCACCGTTAAGTATGGAAAATAAATCAAAGCATCCTAGCCAACAGACTATCCTCTGCCCTAGCAGGAGGGATGACATAGTAAGATATCATGATTTGTCACTGCCTACTTATAACTTTTACTGAACTGATTTCTCTTGTAATGTGCTATTTGCACTCCCTCCCCTGTTTTAGGTTACTTAAACCACTCAGCAGAAGGCAGATGCAATGCTACACTGCTCAGCAACCTCTGTCTTTCTTCCCAGCCAGCATATGCTGCTGAGGAAACTACTCTGAACACAGCTCCTAATTTCACGAGAATAAGATTCCTCACAAAGACACCTAGCATTTAACTGACTGATCAGAAAGACCCTAGAAAAAAAGCATTTCTCACGACAGGGAGAAACATCTACTTCTGGCCAGAAATTAAGGAAAAAGGATTAAAAAGCTGAACTTCCAGAAAGGTCACTTTTTCAGAGAGAAATGTAGACTTATTGGATCTTTCATCTATTGTCTGTGCTCAACAAATAGAAAACTCTCATAAAAATCCCCTTACAAAATCCTCTTAGCTCACTCTTCTGCCACAGAAAGACACGTGCCCCTAAATTTTACATGGCAGAACACATACCACTGCTCCGACAACAGAAGTGATAAACAGGGCTTCTGCAACCATAAGGATCCATCAAGACCACATGGCTGCAAGAAAACAAAACACAGCTAAGAACAGTAAGCAGAGCTTGACAAGAGCTCTATGGTTTTAATCACAAAAGTACTTAGCAACTGGACCAGGTTTAATCCCCTCTTTTCTTCAGTAGAAGGGCAGCAATGTCACTTGCTCTTAATATTGGAGCTATTCATGGAGGCAGGTAGAGCACTAGAGCAGGACTCTGCTTCTTCCAGGTTTCAGAAAGAGTCTCAGCCCACGCCAGGTCTATCATTTGCATAGGACCAGGGAAATGGATGGAGAACACTTGCTCCTGTGACATGCTGACCTCCGCTTACAGCAACACCAAGCCAGCAACCCTAGAGCAAAACCAAAAGATTAGCAATTCACAGAGACTTTCTTTCAGGCACAGGCATAACTTTCTTGCTGGGTTGGAAATATACCCATAAAAAAAGCAAAGGGAAACCTTTGAGTTTGGATGGGAGCAGAAATATAGAAATACTTGTACACTGAGCACAACTCATTAAGAAATAAAGATCAAAGACTCCAGCTTTCCAAAATAATCTCTGTAGCTGCCATGGAAACCACAGTAACCAATGGCCAGAGGCTCATCTCTTCGGCACGACATGGAAGCCCACAAATACAAGGTGCGGGGAAGAGGGTGCAAACGAAAGGAAGCCCCTCTAAACCAGCAGGATTTGTGCACCAGGCTGTCTGCTTCCCTTACAAATCAGTCGGTTGTGAACTGGGAGCTGGTAGCTGCTGACAGAGGTAGAGTGCATCTGTTTTGCGCAGCCTGGTTCCTTCATGTGCCAGGTGACTCTCATCTGAAAATTTACATAGGAACTGCTACCACTTATACCAAGGCAAATTCCATCCTTAGTTCTATATTTTAGGGTGTGGGGGAATGTAGACAATGCTAAACAGCCTATCTATCCATTAATTACACATACAATCAATTAAGAAAGACTGTAGAACTATATATTTGGCCAAACAAACTGTGATGGGACTAGAGGACACAAGAACAGCATCTAAAAGTGACCACAGAATGTTTGTCAAACCAGCTTCTCTAACCAGACTGAAGAGCTGAAGATGCCCCTGTTGGATGTCCAGAGTTCACAGCTGGAATAAAAACTACTCTTCTGGCAGGGACTGCGAAAAGAACACAGCACTTAACCTTCACGTCGCACAGAGTTCAGCTTCTTTCCTACCCAGAATTCAGCAGGCAGGAGAAGCAAGAGGAGAGAAGCAAAAATTGAGGAGAATTACCAGCTCCTCTGGAGCACCATCCACCTTCTGAGCAGTATTATTTCCACTTACCCTACAGGTCAGCCCTGTTCTCTGATGCAGGGAGACCCTGTTCTTAGCTGTACAATGTTCTACCTTGCACAGGGAACAATCTGCAGAAAAGGAGGAAGCACAGACTCTCCACCTTTGTTCTCTGCTCCACAGTCTGCAGAAGAGTATCTTCAATGATTTCTAGTTCCTTAAATGTGAAAGTCCATCACTGAAGGCACCCACAGACCAAGCAAAATAGGATTTGTGATAGAAGAAAGTCACTGATATTTGGATGTGTCTAGAAAAGAGAGAGAGTGATGGAAGAGGAGTGACAGCAATGGGGCAGAGCTCTGTGGTTGTATGATGTCCCATTATTTTCAGGGTTCAATGTTCCTAAACTGTTTATTCAGTTAGGGCTCCTTCCATAGCTGAGGTTTCTTGAGTTTCCAGTAACTGAAGTCAGTAGATCTCTTTAATGCCACATTTGCTCAGTTGCTGATCCGTTCTTTTCCTTGCTTATGTATTCTGGGAGATCACACCAGATACACCAAAATGGGGTCATTATGCCGTATGCTTATTTACTATGTGTACATTAGACCTTTTGTATGCTATTTTTCACTTGTTATCCATCATTATATGTATTTATCTTCAAGTACCATATGGAGCAGTAGGATGGGGTATATATATGGAGTCAACAGATGGTGAGACTGTGTGTGATTAATATGTCCTCATGACTTTTTATTGTCTCTTTTTCTTATATGTTCTACTTTCAAAGTGTCATTACTTTTGCCATCCCTGTTCTCATTTCTTTATTCCTGTATGCTGTTAAACAAATATAAAAAAATTCAATGTCTGGTTTTGAGATTTGTCTTTATAGTGCGCCAGGTGTTACCTTTACCAAAGTAATTCATGGGGTTTTCAGGCTAAAAGGGCCCATGTGCTCTGCTCACCGTGCCTAACACTGGGCACAGAATTTCACACTGCAGCTTCTTGAGTTAAAGGAATGTTGCTCCCAACTACTGTATCAACACTGTCAATATTTTATTGTCTCTATTTCACATAGCAGCCATTCCACAAAACACTAAAAAATCCTTTAGAAGATGTAACAATAATTCATGCTGTTAAATTGTAACTTAAATGCAGACAGAAGGGTGCACGATGAGTTAGAACCAGTTCATCATGCACTGGAGGCACTGCGGGAACCTAGCTGAGATGTCCACATGTGCACTGGGACACAAGACAGGGAAGAAATTGTGCACATGCTCTGGGCTGACCCTACACATCACACCTCCCAGACAGTGAACAGCTTTGCCCTGTTTCATTTTGACTGTCTTTGCTCAGTAGTACAGTGGTTTCACTTTCCAGCTGTGGCACAGGAAGCACAAACACGTTTCCCCACCTAATTCATAGTTTCCAGGAAGCCTTTTACGTCTTCCTTATCTGAATGGGAGGGCATGTTATCAAATGCCTCAGTTTAGCTGTATTGCCTTTCCTGCCAGATATATTGCTTCCATTACCTGGGATTCATGTGTCCAGCACTGCAATTCTGGCACTTGCTAAAATCACTTGGAGCCACTGTTGTCTGTTGATTTTTTTATTATCAAGTAAGTTGAAATGTTGCTTGAACCCATGACTGCCTCCTCTGCCCTTAGTCCTCCTGCATTCTGAAAACAAGGGAAGCTTGACTGTTTACTGGATTTTTCAGGGAAGAACTTCCGTTCTAATAGCAGCGTGATCAGGTCAGGAAATCTACATGGCAACATGGGCAAGCACAAGTTTTCATCTTGATCAATAAGTCTACAAAGCTTCATGTCTTTACCTACCAGAGACCAGGATTAGATGAAATGTAAACTGTGACTTCCAGAAACTGCTGCTGCAGATGAGACCATACTGAAAAGTCTAAGCACAGGATGGTGAGCATAGCGTACTTCCAGATTGTATGGGAGTGGGGCTGTAAACTTTATGCTCCTATTCTACAATTTGCCTGAAGCATGATTATTAGAATGGTTTTATCTTGCAGTTTTCGCTAGATGCACCAAACCAGACACGTTGTTTAATAGTAAGCCACCAATTAGTAACAAAGGAGTAAGCAGCTTACGATGATATACAGGCTGAAGTACATCATCAATAGCCTGTTATTCCCTCATCCGGCAAATTGCTGTCAAGGGGGATTTGCAGATATTAATAGTGCAGATTAGTGTAAAACCAAGACTTATTTTATTGTGAGGTTCTGAGTATTACTGTTATTTCATGAAAGTGATACTGTGCCTATTTGCAACAAGACAGATCACAGATAGCAGCAGCGACCCAAAAGCTGTCTTGAACATGAAAGTAATTTCAAACAGTCACACAGTACAGACATACCATTACACCCTCTTCAGATCATATAAAGGAGAAATGTATGGGTTTCTGAGTTAGCTGTTTTACCCAGATAGGGTCAATACAGATTGCAATCTTAGTTGACTATCAATGATTGTCATGATTGTCAACAACCGTCAAGAGCTAGACTCTAGGAAGTAACCAGAACTGATGGAAATACACTGTTTGGAGGGAAGAAATCACCTGCGGCATCAACAATTAGTCATAGATCATTGAATGTTGGGGCTTTTATTTTGGAATGGTTTTGAAACTCTGTGTTATGCTAGTGTTGACCATGAATTCTTGCTACGTTTGACCAGGGAAGGAGGATGAGTGGAACAACACAGGACCTAGCTAGACAGACTTGCAAGTGCAACCCTATGTGTTGCATAGAAGTTGATGTTCCATAGCACTGGTAAGCTCCAGCTCAAATGCTTGGTGAATCAGACTCAGTCAGGCTTTGAGTGATAACCAAACACCCACAAGCTGAATGACAAAAAGTGAAAAAAGACACCAAAGATATGTCATTAGAGTTGGTTCTCTCTATCTGTAACAGCTTGATGACAAACAGTTGCTATTTCATCTTTCTACTAGCGAAAGCCCTACTAAAATAAGAGGTAAATTACACAGTAGCTTTATAAATATGGAGGACTGCGAGAGAGGACCATGAAATCTGAGTGTATTAGTTACCTATTAGCTGACTGATTACTGCACCTTCCCAGTAAATAGGGGGAAAAAAAAAAAAAAGAGAGAGAAAAAAAAATTGAAAATGAAGAATTGAATGAGATTCAAGTTTTTAAATCCCTTGTTTGATTCAACTGGTTTAAGAAGAAGGAAACATGCATTGTGGAAATCCAGGAGATAGGTTACTTTCTTTGCTGACATCGCAGAAATATTAACATTTTGTCTACAGGGAACATCCTTGTTGAATCAGATAAACTAAAGAAAAGAAAGTACTCATTTTAAAGAGCGCTCAATGCTCTAACTGTTGAGAATTTCCCAACCAGAGACTTCTGTATGTTCCCAGTCAAGAAGGATTTGGCAATAGATCCAGATATGTCATGAATGCCTTTCAGCTTCTGGAGGCTCTGGTTATATAAGCACAGCATGGTTATATTGAAGGAGGGGTAGTTACCCTAGAAGAAGAGGTGAGGAGAAGAGAAAGACTGCATATATGGTATAAATGTGTGTAAATGTTGTGCTGAAAATACGCTGTGATGATAACAGATGTTACAGCTGTTACTTTTCATGAACATAATGCATAGGCAACAGCAGGAGCGTGAGCTAGTATGGCAGTACACTGGATTAAACTTTCTCAGAAATAAATTGCTTTTACACAGTTGTTTTTAAAGTATTTCAGAACACATGCTTTTATTGCTTATGTGCTTACTATAAATATTTTCACTATGAATAATTTTGTGGTATCTTTTTGTTAAATAGCAGCTGGTTACCTATACAAAAGACCTGAATTCAGTATTTGAATACCGTGCCTTGAATTTCAGTCTGTCAGGTATCCTTACATATGCTTCAGTTGACACATCCCTTCCTTGTACTGCAGCAAACATCTAAATGGAAGTACAAGGAGAAACATTGACTGTACATACTTCATGCTGGTATTCTACATATATTAAATAACTTTAAGAGCAGAATGTTGTACTGATCAATGCGCTCCAGTTTTGAAGGCTTCTTTACTGTCTATAAATGGCACACAGGTACTGAGAAAGTAACTAGAATTTATTTTAGTTGTTGTCCTTTTGGGAAAATAATTTAAAAAAAAACCAAACACCAAAACAAAACACAATCTGAGATCAAAACTCTAAAACTCTTCAGTGTTGCCCATCAGGTTGATCAGGAACATGGTGTCAACAGAAAGAGAAGACACAGTTTGAGTAGCCTAGTAGAAAGACAAAAGAAAGCATGGGGGTTTTGATGCAGAAATCAACTTTGAATTTGCACCAGCTATATGTTGACAAAGAGGTACACACACTGCACTTTACATATTAATGAGACCTCCCTACTGATCTTTAATCAAACCGCAGCTGAGCCCTTCTCTACATTTTTCCTTGATATCTGGGTTTTCCTACCATTTACTAGCCTTCAAACTTGCAAATAAAGTATTTTTCCTCCATATACGCCCATTTTGATTATTTCTCCTCACTGGCTAGTCCTTTGAGTTTCTTGTTGTTTGGGGTTTTAAACAGCATTTTCTAAATGCTTATTCATAAACTTATCCAAACCCTTATCAACTGATTTCTGTTTCATAAATGCTTTATTTTTGCAGAGGAGCCCAAATCTTTCTTGCTGCAGACAGCTGACAAGAAAACATTCCTCCCCATCTTTTCTGTGCTCAAGACCAGGTAGGAAATTTTAGCTTCCACTTCAGTATCATACACATACTGGAATATGGACTAACCTAGTCTTTCCTTAGACTAAGCAGTGAGAAATGATCACTTTTAAGTGCTAGGCAAAATTACACTCTTGCTTACACAGACGTAACACAAAACCAAAGAAGCCCTCTTAGAGATCACACGGTCCAGACCAGGTTGCTTATGATCAGCTTATGACTCTAAATATAATTTCATGTCTGGACTCTGGCCTTCTTCTGGAGAAAGGAATTAGTATTGTGGTTTCAACCACAGGAAGGTTTTGGTTTGCAGTTCATCCTGTCAAGGAAGGTCAGCATTCTGCCTAGAGAAGGTACTTGAAGCCACAGGGTGACGACATCCACTTGCTGCCTCTCCTCAGTCTCACAAGCACTCCAGACACACCTTGAGAAGATTCTCCTCACCCTGAGCAGCATTTTGCTCCAGGGAACACACGCCCCACTGAGTTTCGTGGAAGCTAGGCAGGAACAGAGCACAGCTCGCCATCGGTAAGCAGGACAGACATTTATGAAGATGCTAAGCATGAACAAGTAATGAATTATGACAATGCATATTTGAAATAAAATCAAAATGGTTGCACAGTATAAGCAGCTCCAAATGAAAAGACAAATACTGAATGGCAGAGAATGTCTTGATTCCATTTAGGAAAGACAGAAGTGTAGTGCTAAACGAGAAAATTAAAACATTTCCTCCTTTTGTCTTTGTTTTGTACTGGCATGAGAACAGAGCCTTGCATTTTCCAGACACTACTAGGAAACACGTTCATAACGATACTCAAATATAGCTATTACCATATTTAAATATTTCTTCACTGTTTATTACTTACACAGTCAGCTATAGCTGTTTCCAATTCAAGATGATTACGACACGCATACGAAAGAGCTGAAGGGGAGGAGGGAACAACTTTTGCTCCTAAACAGCTTACCTCTTCAAAAAAGAACAATGTTTACTGAGATAAATGAAGAGAGGGTGGTTGTTTTAGATCACTATGACTAATGTTAAGAAACAGCTGGTAAGGAATATTAGGTAATCACATACACAGGCTGCACATTGGGAACATTACGCTAACATACCTACTATAATTTTATTCCTTTCCCCACGCATTTATTCAAAGCTGCAGCTGTGATACTGGCTTTTGAACATTAGAAACTATCAGGAGAAGCAGCATGAATCATCATCCTTTGCTTGTGTTATTTAACTTAGTCACTCAAGTGCAGTTCTTCTAAGGAAACAATAATAGAAGGAAAACAATAGTTTCAGATATTTGTGAAGACCTCCTTTCCTTTCCTTTCCTTCCCTTTCCTTCCCTTTCCTTCCCTTCCCTTCCCTCTTCCCTTCCCTCTTCCCTTTTCCCTTCCCTTTTCCCTTTTCCCTTTCCTTTTCCCTTTCCTTTCCCCCTTCCTTTCCCCTTTCCTTCCCTTTCCTTTCCGCCAGTTCGACTAAAGTACTACCACTTCTATGCAATATGTACAGCTAACCTGTCCATTTCCTGAGTACATAGGCTGTTCAAAGAAAAAACTATTCAGAACAGTTACTTCGCATACCCCAAGACAATTTCATTTCTCTTCGCCTAAAATGGGCAGCTCAGTTGACTGAAATGTGATACGGTCAGTAGTAGCAATACCAAAAGTAAGGATATTTTCAAAACCCTAAGAAAGAACTACCCATTTTTTTTCTTTAGTGGAGATATTTGCTAGGTTTTTCGATTAATTCAGAGTTCCAGCCACCACATGGTAACTCAGATATATTCAAAAATCTCACCCAGGTTCTGCAATGAAGGGCTTGTGGTGGCCCCCATTTCTCTGCTGTGGGGTTGACTTAAATTGTCAAGGCAGGTCGTGCCTTTCAGAAGGCAGCACTTTTGTTCCACTGGTTCAGAACAAACCTGCTTAGGAAGGAGAGAGACAGGAAGGTTTATTCTTTACTGGCAGCATGTCATATCCTCACTGCTTTGGTCCCTGATCCCTTTAGAACAAGTCCTGATGAAGCAATTCCATCTCATGTCAATTGTTGCTAGCGGCTTTGTGGTTAAACACACTGTTGCTCATGCGGTCACCCATTTAACTGAGGCCAGGTGACAATTAACTTTACTCCTTACACAACTGAAGGCAAGCCCACAGCCCTAAGCAAGCTCCTCTTTGCTCAGTGATCACCAGTGTCCTGCTTTTGTATTAAAACTGCCATTTCCTCACAGTTTTATGCTTCCATGAGCATGAGTAGTCCATACTAGTGAACTCATTCAGAGAAGGGTTTCTAATGTTTCTGGGAAACGCAACTACACTGGAGTCCCAGGAAGCCACCCTAAGGCTTGGAAGGTTCCTGGATAACTGCAGTTCAGATATCAGGGATAAGTGGACATATCTGCAGACACCAGCCGAAGCAGTCCTTGAAACCACTGGGTGTTATCCGTGAGGGATGAGGAATTTACAAGACAAGTGCTTGCTGCCTCATGTTGTTCTGGATGCTCTGTGACAGCGAAATCACAGTTCAAGCTGTCCTCACCTTCCCTGTATGGCTAGTAGAGAACTCCTTCTATCCCAGGTTTTCCCAGTACTTTACACACACACATGCATGCACACACACAGAGCAGATCTTACTGGATGTGGCACTGTGGTTCACAGTTTAACCTCCAAGCCAGGGAGTATTTGAACAAATAAGAAATAGACAATGTCACGCCATTTCCACTTTCAATTTACACAAGAGCACATGGAATTATGCAATGTAAGGAATGAGTGCATGCAATATCTGGCCATGCTTTGACATTTTATCAGTAGCATTTCAAGCCTCCCCCATCCATATCTCGTTTCTCTAGCTATGGCTTTTCTTCTGGATCACAGGTCTGTAAATGTAGACTTACTGAGATGCAGATGAGGCAGGTATGCTGGGAAGAGCCCTGTGCCCTTGCCGCAGTCAGAGGTGGGAAAGAAAGCCATAAGGAAAAAACATGCAGTGTCTTAACGTCAAAGAGATATTGTAACAGATGCTGTAGCATGCTGAAAAAAACCAGTGTCAAGTGACATACAATAATTATGACCTGGTGGAAATGGGCCTACCTTACATTTTCAAAGGAAGACACTGAACTCAGCCAGACGTTACTGCCACAGAGCTATGCGTAGCCAAATAAGTGCCAGAGATCCAGCCAGTGGCCTCCCTCCAACCTGGAACCTCCAGCGTCTGGGAAGGATCAGTGGATTCACACACCTGACATGTCTAGCTTTCACCTTCTAAATCCTCTCTTTGGCATCCAAAAGATGAAATCAGGTTTTGACCACACAGGATTTAAGGCTGATCCCTCAAAGCTGAAATACATTATCTCCCAGAACTTACCCCTGGAAGCGCAAGCTCTCTGGTATACCATTTAGCTCTCCACAAGTACTTGGTAGAGCTAAGTAAATCAAAACCAAAAATCAGACTTATGGACAAAGTGCATTAAGATTCCACCACTACTTACTTCATGCCACAATAAATACATGGATCTATACAAAAATAACCTTTTCACCATTCTATCAGAGCCCTCCTTTGAGCTCAGTTCAGATCTCTTGCATCTATATAGGGAATTTCTGATCAGATCACATCCTTCTCCTGAAACATGGGGTACTCCCAAATGACCCCATTTTTTCTAACCCAACCTCCACATTAGCATACCTTACCTGGCTCAGATCTCTCTTCCTGAGGACTTTCCATGTTTGCCCATTTATATGCAACTTATTTTCTCTCTCTGATAATTTCTTTTTAGCCCATACATTCTGTTCAAAGACATGACAGCCAGAATGGTTTGTTCTAAGCTTTGGGCAATCCTTGATTCAAATGTTTTCTATTTCAATCACTAAACATTGAGATTTATGAGCTAACTAATGTCCTTGATCTAAAGACATGTGACCTACAAAAATGGATGCACGTGGACAAAAAATATTTATGAAACAACAGTATGCATAGCCAGAGCTAAAAAAATAACCTCATAATATCAACCAAATTCAGGCACAAGTTTCTCAGATTATGTAGGTCAGTGGAGCAGGGATATTTACGAACACTCTGTATCTATCCTAGCAAAATCATACTTTCAAGAGTGCCAGTGGTGTCAGAGAAGGCAGAGGTGGTCTCCAGCTGGCCACCCCTCACCACCAGGTTCAGGCTCACCATCTACCTCCCGCAAGATGGTGGGCAGACAAACTCTGGAAGATTTATTTAGCAGAGTTGAAAATACCACTGTAGCTTGTTGCACACCTCTTTTCTGCACCTCCTTGCCAGACATGACTAACTTGATAGTGCAGGCAGTGGAGGACGTGGGTCTGCCTGTCAGTCCACTACCTAACACAGTTGTATAAATTGCTTCAAAGGTGGGACGGTGACACGGCTCCCATCTCCTGACCAGTGGATTCCTCTCAGATGGCAATGTGTATACCAGCTTGTGGCTCTCCCTACTCGCCCCCCAAAACCTGCTCCTGCACAGAATCACTATGGAGCGTTATGCACCCCCTGATTTCCAAAAGACAAAATGTTTGGTCTAAAGAAGCACATCTTCTGTCAGTCTGCTGGGACATCGTTTGAGAGCTCATAGAGGATAAGCACAATATTCCTGAGTTCACCGCTTCTTCAAGTTGCCTCCCACCATCTTACAAGCCATTACAGTCTGTCACAACAATGATAGAACAAGACATGAGGAGGGAGAATTCCTCCCCACAACTGTCAGATTTTTTTTTAACTTAATGAAATTGTGAGAAGTTCTATAATTGATTTTAAAATGTTGCACAGAGGGAAAAGTAAGAACTTTGTTAAAAATTAATAAAAAACAAAAGTAATGTTACGTATTTTTAAAATTTTAATTTCAATAAGTTTTTTATCAGAGGTGATGTAATTTTGGATGGTGAAAATTTATAAATTTTCCATACATCTAGGCATATCAGCTAGCATATTCAATATAGGTGTGGACAAAGTAGTCTGGAGCTACCTTCCAAGTTTTGAAAACATTTTTGTTGGCCAACAAGGTTATGAATACCTGGTTGTAAATAGCACTTATGAACCTCTCAACCTGCATGATGAGTAGGGCCTGCAGGTGAGTGCAGACAGGGCTGTCTGGCAACTGCAAACTTGGTCATTTGTAGGGGAAAAAAATCATTCTGCTCCATCCACAGAGGAGAAATGCTAATTTTCAAATGATCCACTTTAAACTCTGACATTCTGTTATGCTGTCTAGTTTCAAGTAAACCAGGGTAGGGATATCTATGGCAATATTAACTCCCTGAGATCCCAACGGTGGTTTCTGCCTCACATTGTCTCCCTGCCACCCCAGCCTCCAGCTTCCTTCCCTAAAGGTTAGCTGGATCTACCAGGACAGAGCATTGCCACATGACAAACAGGAGTCTCACCCAGCTGCACCATCACCACCAAGCTGCTCTTTACCATCATTTCCAAACAGGTAAAGAAAGCCTTGTTAGCAGGTGGATGTTACTACATCTCTACTACATCTTGCAGGGCAAGTTAATGTACAGCTGATAGCTATGCAGCATACATAGAGTTTGCCATGAGATTAGAACAGAAAAGGCCTCACTATTCAAAAATAGCATCTGGACAGGTGCATGGGTCATCTGGAGGTATCAAATGCATGCTTATGAATGCTGACTACTGTTATGCACACATCCCCATCCAAAAGACACTGTTGTTCACATAGCAAAAATCAGAACAATGCACAAGAGGAAATCTCTTACAGTTGTGGGAAATAATCCAGAGTCTCCCAGAGTGAAGGGCTGCCTCTCTATTATTTGTCCCCCACCAGACCAGCCCTGTTTGCTGGAACCACTGGATTTCAAACTGCATCTTGCAGCTTGTTGGCAGGACAACACAGGGATTGCTAAATTTGCCCAGCTTCAAGATTACAAAAGGTTTTATTTGCATCCACTCTACCCATTCTTGCTATGGCTTCTGAGATCCCTCTTAACACTAAGCTAGGTTAAAGAAAAAAGCAACAAATTCATTCCAGCAATGCAAAGCTGATTTTTCTACTCATATTTTCCTTTTTACTTAGGTAGTTGTGGTTTAAGCCCAGCCAGCAACTAAGTACTACACAGCCACTCACTTCTTCCCCACCCCCTGCCCCGGTGGGATGGGGAGGAGAATAGGAAAAAGGTAAAACCCATGTGTGAAGAACAGTTTAATAACTGAAGTAAAACATCATCATCATCATCATCGTAATAGTAGTAATAGCAGTAGTAGTAGTAGAAAACAGAGATAAAACTAAGAGAGAGGAATAAAACCCAAGGGAAACTAATGATGCACAATACAGTTGCTCACCACCCACTGCGCAATGCCCAGCCGACCCTGAGCAGTGATCAGCAGGCTCTGGCCAACTCCCCCCAGTTTATATACTGAGCATGATGTTCTATGGTATGGAATATCTCTTTGGCCAGCTGGGGTCAGCTGTCCTGGGTCTGCTCCCTCATGGCTTCTTGCACACCTCCTCACTGGCAGAGCATGGGAAAACGAAAAGTCGTTGACTAAGGGCAAGCACTGCTTAGCAGCAACGAAAACATTTGTGTGTTACCATTATTCTCATCCTAAATCCAAACCACAGCACCATAGCAGCTACTAGGAAGAAAATTAACTCTATCGCAGCCAAAACCAGAACCGTAGTGAACAACAGCTATAAAATCATATTGCAAGTCTCACCCCTATCATACACCAAAAGTATTTCCAGGGCTCTTCTGATGAACCTTCCAAAGATGCCTCATTAGTGAACTTTCATAGTTTTAGGGGAATTATGTTTAGCCAAACTGAGGAACAGATAGTGATCAGAGGTCCTTCCCACCTCTTCAGTTTCTGAAGTTCATACTACTAACACCATGAAGAAGCAGACACAAGAGCCTCTACTGGGTCTGATTGCACAAAGTTTCCGCTGGCATCTTTTGAAGTTGGCAGGAGGTCATTATGAGGCGGCCAGTGCCTTCAGGCCTGGAAACAGGGATGGTGACAGTGATACCAGAATGCCTGATCTGGCTAAGCATGCTGCTTCTCATGGTCCTCCTCGCTAGAGAAGCAAGTGTGATGCACACACTATGGTCAGAATAAGTTTGCTTTACTGTCCTAGTTCAGTCCACAGTGATAAAGCACAAGATTGCCCAACAGGTATCCCCAGACAGCAATAACTACAACTTGCTACATCTCATATTCCCTTTCCCCTTTCTCACTCTCTTCTGTTTCACCATTCTGGTTCTCTCCCAAATAAACATCAACCACCCCGTTTACTGTTTTTCCTACAGGGACAGTATTGTTACATAAATATCTTAAGACTCTACTCCAGGCAGTTTTGCCATTCCTGATGGTACTAGCTGCAGCTTTTGCCAGCTTCTTACTTCATTGTATCAGGTTCGGGAATTTCTAATTTGATGCCCAGTAATTTCTTTTTCATTAGCCTAAGTTCAGGCCAGGACCTGGTCAGTGATCTAGTAATTTGCCTGTAGCTCTCATAGTTGTCATCGAATCATAGAATAATTTAGGTTGGAAAGACCTTTGAGAGCATCAAGTCCAACTGTTAGCTCAGGGTTGCCAAGTCCATCACTAAACCATATCCCTAAGCGCCGCCATCTATGATTTTTTTAAATACCTCCAGGGATGGTGATTCTACTACCTCTCTGGGCAGCCTGCTCCAACACTTCACCACGCTTTCAGTGAAGAAATTTTTCCTAACAGCCAATCTCAGCCTCCCATGGTGCACCTTGAGGCCTTTTCCTCTTGTCCTGTCGCTAATTATCTGGGAGAAGAGACCTTCCCCCACCTGCCTACACCCTCCTTTCAGGTAGTTGTAGGGAGTGAAAAGCTCCCCCCTGAGTCTCCTTTTCTCCAAACTAAACAACCCCAGTTCCCTCAGCCGCTCATCATAACACTTGTGCTCCAGACCCTTCACCAGCTTCGCTGCCCTTCTCTGGACACGCTCTAGCACCTCAACTAGCCATAATAGGTGTCTTACTGTTGTGAGTTAAATTCAGTATGGACACAGGTAGAAGGAACACATCTGTATGAGTTAATTTCATATACTTTAATACACAGATATATGTATTATTAATGTTGACTATCACCAATTTGTTACTATAGAATATCTTAACGTAAAAATGAGCCTTGAGTTTCTGTTCTCTTCTCTCTATTCTTTTTTATTTATTTATTTGGTTATATACTTCAGAATGTCTTTCCTCCCTCACAATTCTCCCCTTAAATCTTTTGACCTTCTTGCCAAAACAGATAAACTTAATTTCTCCCCCTGGAACAGTATCAGTTTTACAAAAAATAATAGAATCTTAAATTTTCACAAATCTCATCAATAAGGATAGACTTCTATAGTATGGTCTTCTGTTTTTTCTGGTTCCTCGATAGCAAAAAGTGATCCTATAAAACACTTTTAGAAATATGACTGCATTGTGCACTGTTTCTATCCACTTCTGTCTCTGACTGAATGCCTCTTAATGGAACCCACTCAGCCCTGCTTTGCTTTAGAATTGAATAGTTAGAATCCATGATCAGCCACTGTGGAAAGACCCAGCAGAAAGAAAATGCGTGGATTATAAGCAACAAACATTTTTTTCTGTAACAAACTCATGGTACTTTCTGTAGTAGCATCACAAGCACAAACATTATTGTTATGATGAGTTTCCTGGCTCTTCTAGGCAAAACTTTCCCCAGGGATAGCATTATCCCTTGTTTGAAGTAACAGGGTAACTGAAACACAGAAAGATAAAGTGATTTGTCAGGAAACACCAGTAGATCATTAGCAGTCAGGAAGAGAGTACTGGTCTCCTACCTCCATACCTGATGCACTCACAGCCAGCAGAGGTCAACTTAAGATGCGTAGCCTATGTGCTTGCATGCAGTCTCCCATGACAGTCCCATTCCCTTGGCCTGGTATCTCCCTGTTTGCAGGATTTCCCAAACACCCTGGAAGTTCTGAAATAAATTCAGCCTTCTAGCAGAATTTACAGCACAGGTTCTTGAGTGGCAGTCAAGCAGAGCACCTTATGTGAAGCTAATATCATCACCAACAGAGATCTTGATTTAGCTGCTCACCAGTTGCACATATTTGCGGTTTTCTGTTGTGTGGGAAGCGTATGTTCAAAGCTGGTCATGTCCCTTTCTTCCTCTCATATGATTTCGTGTGAATTCCTTATTGGTAACAAGTACTGCAATTCAAAATACAGATATATGGTGGCCTATTTCTTTATTAGCTCATGAATACTAATGGAGAAAAAAGCCCTCAACAAATATACAAAAGATAAATATATCTGTCAGCCAGAGATGCTCCTGTTAAAGATTTTTGTACAGTTAGCGCAATGGCTGTCATTACAGATGGTGCAGAGTCACACCATTCTTTGGGGAAATTCAGAGACCATTTCCCCCACAGGACAGAAGTCTGGCTGGCTGGCTTTCCCCGGAGTGCAGCAGCTGGTATAAGGCCAAGTATTCATCTAAGCATCTAGCGCAGAGGTCCTTGTACCAGACTTTTTCCTTTATTCCAGTATAAAACAGCCAGGCAAAATCCACCCATACCATTCCCAGTACCTAAGGCCTCCCATTGTTGCTGCTAATATTCGATGAAAACCTTATGGATGTTCCTATAGCACTTATCTACAAGAACCTGGCATGGTGTCAAGAAAAGGGACAAAACAACAAACGATACAGTGTCAACAATACCATGACACCTCCAGAGTTACCAGAAATCTTCTGGTAAAAATGTAAAGCAAGTCTCTCCACATATGAAGGAAGAAAACAACTAGAACAGCCCATTCCCACACAGCTTCCAACTAAACCACAGGCATATGAGTCTATACAAAATAAGACTCAAGCTAAAAATACATACCTTGAGCCTGTGACAGCTCTGTGGAATTGTACTTTACTGCCCTTTTGTTAAGACTACCTAAGAGTGAGTTGGAGATTTCCAAACTGAAGACAAGAAGTATGAACACATTGAACTAAGTTGACACCATGGAGGGGCTACTGCAGAAATTTTTCTTGCCCTGCCAAGTAGCCAGCGATCCACTGGAACTGCCTCCAGAAACATCCAGACAGGGCACTTACAATCTTTCATCATGCTGGTCCAACTCACAACAGAGATACATAATCCTTAGTGTCCAGAAGCGGGTCTTTTTGGTGCTTCAGCTAACTGAGGTGGCTTTTTGTAATTGTAATAGCAAGAAATAATACATTAAGGTTCAGGCTAATATCCAATTTATTGAAAAGGTATTAAACCACAGTTTTCACAGGAAGGTGAATTTGTTCTCAGCCTGCAATTCATTAGATCCCAGCTCTTGCCTTCACCCTTTTGCCATGAGGGACTAGGAGAATAGCAGACATAATTCCCTAGACTAGCACAACCCTGATATGTAGAGCTTGAATGACGGTTTCTCCAAGTAGGGCTGAAAAATGTCTTTCAAGCAAAAACTTTCCCTTTCCTTTCAAGAAGATTTTTATCTTTAATGCACAGTTTCCCTTTACAGCAAAAAACAGACTACATGTAATGGACGAGAGTCCATTATTTGTACAATCAGCCAACATCAGCTATTTGAAAAAAAGGGCCAGTGCTATTTTGGGGCATATCAATAGGGTTATTACAGGAAAACAACCAACATCATTACTGCAGTCTAGACAGCAGTGACTAGGCCTTAATTGGAATAAAAAAGTTGGATCTGAGTACCACAGCTCTAAAAGCTGATTATGAAAAAAAAAGAACACCCTCCAAAAATAAAGAACAATCAATTAGAAAATATAACCTATAAAGTTTATTAAAGGATCTAGATGTGTTCAGTTGTTCTCCCCACCCACCCAAATGAAGCCTTTGCATGTTATTACTTGTCAATATAAGGAAGATAATATAAGAACCAATAAATGCAATATGCTTATGAGCAGAACCTTTATAAAGAACAAACATGTAATATAACAAGCTTCAGGGCTGAAAGCTGTGCAAGTTGACACTACTGTCACTTAATATGGACACCTATGTATTAGGTGTAGCTTAAAAAGATCAGTTTTGTTGTGATTAAAGGGCAGACCTGCAGTACAGTTACCAGAAATCCATATGGGATGCCATATTCTTGACAACACAGCTTTTAATTGCCTCGGAAGTTGGCTCATCATCTTTCATGGGCGAAAACACAATAGAAAAGGGATATACTATTTCTCATCCAATTCCCTCTCATTCAGCATTCCTGTTGCACTCACTGTTATACTGCCATATTCAGTTTATTGAGATAAAACCAATAACAAATATGTTTCTAAACATTTCAGTTCTTAAGGTGTTTTTAAAAATCAATTCATACATCTTTTCACACATTCAACTGAAAATTACATGAATTTGTAGCTTGGGTTTAACAGAACAAATATTTAATATATGTCCATACTATCTGTTTTCAAAAGAGAAATATTCTTCAGAGTGGGCACTCAAGTTAGGAGAGGGCATATTAAAGTAAATTAATCTAGAGAAATAGAGAGAACAAGAGCTTAAGGATAGAGCCATGGATGATTTCCTTACACAAGGCTCATGCAGCAGGTGTACTACTGACACCCTCACCCTCCAGAAAATTCCTCAGACAAAGGTTCTACATTCAGACTTGGAAGTTCAGCCTGTCACAAGCATCTGTGATTTCCTGAGAGGCCCATATTTTTCCCAAGAAAGCAACTGGCTTAGTTTAAATTTAGTTTTGTTTATTGCAGCTTTAGCACAAATTCAGGTATATGAAAGGTGAATTAAATGTTTGGTGGTTTTTTCTGCTTTGATGTGAAGCGTTTTTAAGAATTAGACTATGATGCATGAATCAGTTGTCAATTCTTTTTCCTAGCTTACCTTTCACAGAAAGCATTACATCATTAACACCAGCATACAGAAGAGCAGGTTGTTACAATTTTTAAGTGTGCCATTAAAAAAAACTTTTAAGTAATTATTTAGTCATTGAAAGCATCACTCCCATCCTCTACCATCCTTAAATAAATTAGAAATTGCAATTAGACAATCTTCATCTAATGTAGAAAACTAACTTCTAATAGTGACAAAAATTTTCAAGAACCCTTCACCTGCACAGTTAAGATAACACAGTTATCTTAAGTTAACAGCAGAGATAATATTTTGTGGAGATATGCTTCACTAGTTCCAAATATTCAAGGCTGGTAAAATTAAATATCTCCCATAACTCTGGAAATTTTTTGGCAATTGAAGAAAAGTGACTATAAACATGACTGCACGTTTTTTTGAACTAATTATTTATGTTCGGTGTACCTTGCTGTTAGGGAATAAGAAAGCCAGGAAGCTACTACTGTTTCTGGAAAGTCAGTGTTACCTTTATCAGTATAAATTATTATATGTTTTCAAAAGCCAAATAATTTGAATGCACTGTACTTTTCCCATTTGCAAATCTTCCTAATGCAGTTTCATTACCTTTTTAAAAATTAATTGAGAGACAGAGGCTTGTTCACCTTTCAGAGCTGTGATAAAGAACAGAATATCAGAAACATTGGTATTTTCACAATTTGAGGTGGTGGCCAAAAAGAAAACACATGCCCTTTCCAACCTAGTTGTTTAATTGTTTTCTCAATTGAAAGAGGAATCATTAGCCTGTACATCAAATTCTAGTTCTGCCAAAAAGTATTCCTTAAGCTGTGGATAAACCTTGGAAGAGAGCACATTTTAAATCTTTTGTCACATATGAATGGCTCTGGATTGTACCAATATTTCTTCAGGATGAGTTCCACACAGAAAACAAGGTTTAATCAACAAGAGTATGTTTTAGCATCACTCTTCAAATGTTTGATTCATATGACAAAGTAATGAAATAAGGAATCTCCTTTAAAACATGGCGAGGCTGGTCATCTTCCCCAAAAGGGGAACCATTTTCAGAAAGCTTGACATCTGGTCAATATCCAGAAAACACAGAATTTTTGTTCTATTATTAAGCCTCAAAATTAAAGCTGCACTGTGGCAATGCAGTCTACGTGTGATTAGAAAAATGCAAAGCTAGAAGCAGTTTCTAAAAATCTAAAAATCATTTTTTCCAGTGAGGAAAGGACTAAACTTCAAATTGGATAGGAACTGTGAGGCAGATTTGCTTAAAGCTTGTAAAATGAACTTCCTTTGCTTCTAAAACATGGAAGAAGTTTTGAAGTGAAAAGCCAGGTTCTATTATAAAATACAAATAAGAAGACTTAACATTTTATAATAGATATAAATCAAGTGATCAGGTGAGACAGAAATGAAATTTTAAAATGTTGGCAACGAAGGTCCTCTCCTTATTTTATTCTTCTGAAGTACATCTTTTCATTTGGGCTTTCTGGCATCCTAACAGCTTGTTCTCTTGAGGTTGCAGCTCAACTCTGTGCAGTGCCTGATCCCAAGAAAACACCCAGGCCTAGTTGTGTGTTTGCTCCCTGCTCTCCTCAGCCATCTCCTAGCTCCTCAGCTAGCTTTCAGTCCCAGCCGTTCCTCCTCTGCCTGACCAGCACGTATAAAAGCTTTCTTCTCCTCCTACATGCTCAGGTGATCTCAGGGAGTGATTTTCCCCTTTCTCCAGAGGTCTCTGCTTGACTCATCACTCTCTTTTTATAAAGGAGCAAAACATCATAGCAGCAGATTAAAAATAAAGCACCATCTATCACTGAGCTTCAGCCTAACTTCCACTTCTACTTCACTTGCATAAAATTGATAGTTTTCAAGCATAAAACTAATCTTTCTTTTAATCTGTACAAATCCTATCACAGACCCATTACCAAGACTGAACAAACCAGTCTATATGAGGCCTTTCAAACCTTTACGTTCAAGAAAATACACAAAGAAAACAGACCTAAGCAGAGCCACCAACCATCCATATGGATTAGGCACTGCTTAACCAAGAGTAGAACGTCTTTGAAGGAGCTGTTTGAATACATGATGCAGAGAACTCAAAAAGAGCTCAATGTCGGGGCAATTCTTCAAAAAAGGGAGATGCTGATATGGAGAAGAGGCAAATTCACATCGCAAATACAGACTTGAATATTCTAAGCAGGACTATGAGAAGTTTTTGGCATCAATTTCACTCTGCTTCCACTGATATCTATTCACTTGAGAATGTTTCACCACCATAATAAAGACTTCATCCTCCAGACTTCGGGAACTTTTCACAGATAAAGGGTAACACCCAACTACCGAGATTTCCCTGTCACCTGGAAAATCCACACAAGTTCTGTTATAAAGTGATATATTCTCAGGTTATCCACAATTATAAAAGGATAACAGCTCTCTTTTCACTAAATAACTAGAATGTGGCCAGCACAAATTACTTACAAGGTTTTGACTCTCACCCTAACTGGTACTTTTTCAGAAGCCTACCATTCTTCAGAAATAGAGCAGCCACCCTTAGAGCCTTGCAGCATCTGGTAAGGGACTTTTGAAAATACAAATGCACAGCACTTGAAATATTCACACACATAGAGCACATGTAGACATGCCACATAGAGGTCCGTACCTGTCCTTTAACTGTTCATACACAGGTGGGCAAGAGAGGAGGGGGAGAATGGCTAACTTCAATGTACTTAATATTTACTCCTACATCCTGGTATTTTACTTAATTTCTGCTACTAGAACATTATAAGTAAATGAGGGGACTTTAACTACACCAATACCCACTGGAAGGGTAATACAGCAGGGTACAAACAACTCAGGAGGTTTCTGGAGTGTATCAGTGATAAATTCCTGACACAGGTGTATGAGGAGACAAGGTCTCTGCTGGACCTTATATTTACAAACAAGGAAGAACTGGTCAGGGATGTGAAGATTTGGAACAGCCTTGGCTGCAGTGACCATGAGATGGTGGCATTCAGGATGCTGAGAGGAGGGAAAAAAACAAAAAGCAGGATCACAATCCTGGACTGCAGGACTGCAGACTTTGGCTTGCTCAGGGATCTGCTTGGAAGAATCCCAATGGGTGACCATTCTGGAGAGGAGTCCAGTAGGTTGATTTTCAACAACCACCTCCTCCAAGTTCAAGAATGGTCCATCCTGGTGAGCAGGAAATCAAGCAAAAGTAGCAAGAGTATGGATGAACAAGTAGCTCTGACTAAAACACAAAAATTAAGCATACAAGAGGCAGGAGTAGAGCAAGGCAACCCACGTGTGAGCATGAAGAGGTGGGATAAAGAAGGCTGAAGGCCATATGGATCTGAATCTGATAAGAAACATGAAAGGCAGTAAGAAGGGCTTCTACAAGTACAGGAGCAGCAAAAGGAAGGGAAAATGTGGGTTTGCTGCTGAATAGGGCAGGGCACCTCAGGGCAAACAACATGGAAAAATCCAAGACACTCAATGCCTTCTTTGCCTTGGTCTTTACTGGTAAGATTAGCCCTGATAAATCCCCTGATACCAGTGGGAAAGCCTACAGCAATGACAATTTCTCCTCCAGCAGGGAGGATCAAGTTAGAGAACATGTAAAGCGATCATACACAAGTCCATGGGTCTTGATGGAATGCATCCACAAGGACTGGGGAAGCTTGTCAATGTCACTGCAAGGCCCCTCTCAGTAATCTTTGAAAGGTCATGGGGATCAGGTGAGGTTCCTCAGAACTGGAAGAAAGAAAATGTCACTGCTGTCTTCAAGAAGAGCAAGAAGGAGAATCCAGGGAACTATGGTTTGTCAGCCTCACTTCAAGCCCTGGGAATGTGATGGAGCAAATCTTCCTGGGAACCATTTCCAAACTTATGAATGATAAGAAGGTGACTGGGGAAATTCAGCATAGATTTAGGAAGTGGAACTTATGCCTAACCAACCTGATTCTGTGATAACTGTCTTGGTGCGAGGGAAGAGTGGTGGATGTTGTTCATCTTGCCTGGAGCATGGATTTTCACACTGTCTCATAATATCCTCATAGACAAACAGATGGGTAGTGAAGTTGAATGAAAACTGACTGAAATACTGGGCTCAAGGAGTTGTCACCTGCTGATCTGTAGGAAGTCCAGCTGGATGCTAGTCACCAGCAGTGTACCACACAGGTTGACACTGGTTTCAATACTGTTTAGCATTTTCATTAATGACCTAGGTGATGGGACAGAGTGCAGCATCAGCACGTTTGCAGTTGATATAAAACTGGTAGGAGTGTGTGCTAGGTCCAGTGTATGTGCTGCCAGAGGGACCTTAACAGGCTGGAGAAATGGGTGAACAGAAATATTAGGTGATAAAACAGTGAAATGCAAAGTGCTGCACCCATCAGTACATGTTATGGGCTGACTGACTAGAAAGCAGCTTTGCAAAAAAGTACCTGCAAGTCCTGGTTGACAAAAGGAAAATGAGCCAACAAGTCACCCTTGCAGGAAAGGCAGCCAGCAGCACCCTGCTGCAGTAGGAAGCGCATCTCCAGCAGGTTAATGAAGGTGATTATTCTGCATGGTTCAGCTCTAATGAGACCACATCTAGAGTGCTGTGTAAGATAAGCATAGAGATACTGGAGCAAGTCCAGAAAGGGGCCATGAAGATGATGAAGGGTTTGGAGTGTCTGACATAAGAAGATAGGCTGGGAGAGCAGGGACTGGTTTTGCCTGGAGAAGAAAAGGCTGGAGATAGGGAGCATATCTTACTAACGTGCATAAATACCTGATGGGAAGCAGTGAAGAAGACAGAGCCAAATTCTTATCAGTGATGCCCAATGAAAGGACAAGAGGAAACAGGCACAGATGAAATGCAGAAAATTCAGTTTGAACACAAGAAAAAGCTTTTATACTGTAAAGGTGATAGAACACCGTACCAGGTTGCCCAGGCCAGCTGGGGAGTCTCATCCTAGGAAATATTCAAAACCTGACTGGACACAGCTCTGAGCAACCTGCTCTAAATGACCCTTCTTTGAGCAGAGTGACTGAAGCAGACAGTCTCCAGAGGTCCCTTCTAACATCAACTGTTCTGTGCCTCTGAAAGCTGTCTCTTCGGCTATCAGGCTGCTGCTCCCGCCAGACAGACAGTTTCAGAGCAATAGCTCAAGACGATCAGCAGCATTGTCATGTTCAGCCCCTTACATTCCCTCCTGCAAGCTGAGACAGGCAGAACCCATGCTGCTGACTGCCCACTGCCACATTACAGAAAGTATGAGAGGACAGAGCTTTGCAAGAAAGAACCATGTGAAGTAGGGTTTTAGTCCCCAGTTCCAGGCTACTTACCTGATTTGTTACCAGTACCCTTGAGTATATCACTTGGTTCTGAAGATTTCCAAATGCCTACAAGTGAGTATATTTTGATTTTCCATGGTTGACATGATATTGTTCTTTCCATGCCATGGCAGGTCAATGACAGGACAAGGCAACGCAAACATGTTGATTAGAAAGAAGGAAGCATGTTACTACATAACAAGTACTAACATGTCTAATCCTTTAAATAATGTGTCTAGACCTTTAAACACACTACAGAACATTTATTATTTCCTTAAGTTTAAATAAATTTCTCAACATCATGGCATGGGGGGAGGAAGTACCAAAAAACCAGAAGATAATACCATGAGATAATCTATACTTTCAAGGTTTGCATTCTTCTGAGCATAGATGCAATCTTAATTTTGCAGACAAAGGAAGAAAGTTGTGGAGTTTTTTTCCACAGATCTAATCCCAGCTTTCTTTATAAAACTGAAATATGTATTGAGAATAAAAAGAAATACATTGTTACCAGGAAAAAAAAAAAATAAGAGGAGTGTTTCATCCTTCTCCCTTTAGCCTTATCTCCAGCTGCAGAAGCATTTGATTGCACAGAAAAGACAGTGATCCTATTCTTCCACAAACATCGTCAGCAACTAACAGGAGAGAAAAACAGTGCAAAACTTTGATAATCCCCTTCTATCTATGGGATAAATCAAAGTTTCTGAACTTTTCTGGAGCACTGAACCACTTCTGGAATCTTGTGGACCATCCATGTGGGACTTGTCACATGCTGGGGAGTCAGTGGTCATATGAGGTCACACAGCAAGGGAGAAGCATTGCAGCAGAAGTTACTGATAGTAAACTACAAAACCTACCATACAGTACTGGTTAATTCATAAACATTGTATTTCCACCCAGTTCTGCAGATCTGCTACAGAAAACATCATGGGCTTCCAAACCACCAGGATATCAGAGATCGAGTATGTAACATCTTCAGATAAGCTAGATAAGTTTATCCCCTTATTTGCATAGGTAATCTAAGATGTGATTGGATTCTGTACCTTGTCCACACTGTGAGGCTTCTATAGAGACTAAAAAAGGTGTGTATCTGTCACCAGTCCCATCTCAAATATCTCCTAAATTAAAACAAATGCTCTAGAGTTTACCCAGTAAAAGCATTGTGCAGCTATATTTTAAGGGACGGAACAACATTCCTGTAAACAGCTTGGGTTCATAATAGCTGAAGTTAAAAAAAGTAATCTTTTTAGCTGGAGACAGTCATCCAGCACAGAAGATTTGGACCCAAGGAGCTGTTTGTTACAGCCAAACAGCCCTCTGGAAGGAGAGTCCTTATTAAGAAACACATTTGAGAATGCCAGTTATGGGTAACACCACCTATAGTCTTTTATTTTCTTTATGCCAGTCAACTTTAAACACCACCAAATTTCTCTCCATTACATTTCATAAGTGATATCGTACAACGGACCTGTAACTGCTCTGTGTATAATGCCTAGCAATAATAGTGAGAACCAGGACTCATACCTGAATTTCATTCCAAATCTTGCCACAGATACCTGCATCAGCAATTACTTAACTTACCTATGCGTCATTTTTTCTTTGAAAAAACAGGCTGAACTGTATGATGTCTTCATTGTTCACCCATTCCTCCCACTGAGAGTAGAGGAGGCTTTCTATTCTTCCAGAGCTATTCAGATGTAAGAGGTCTGTAACAGAAATGACAAAAAGGATATCTCACAGAAGTATTCAGAACCACAATATATAGTGAAGTATTTTGAAGACTGTGGATATAAGCCATTGTGGCAATCCAAACATATAATGAGAATTATCATTAGATAATATCAGCCTAGTCTGATACAATTCTTACATTATTTCCAGTTGCTGA
Organism: Falco biarmicus; assembly: GCF_023638135.1. Taxonomy (NCBI): domain Eukaryota; kingdom Metazoa; phylum Chordata; class Aves; order Falconiformes; family Falconidae; genus Falco; species Falco biarmicus. The sequence continues at coordinate 71,079,481 of NC_079290.1, forward strand.
TGAATTTCCTAAATTAATGCTTCACTTCTGGTATGCTGAGATCCCATAATTACTTCCACAGCTCCAGCATAACCAAGAGAACAAGTGCTTTCTAATGCTCGCTAAGAAGCAAGAAAGAATTTAAGGGTGCAAACGGTGCAGCTGTGCTACTGAAATTACAGAGTGGAATATTTCCTGTAATTTCAGTCACTAGGTAACCTTTCTGTCCCATATTTATTTGTTTTAGTTAAAGGGTCTGTTCAGTTTCTAGACCTTTCCAGTAAAATTCTTAAATACCATCTTGAGCCCTGACCCAAAAGTCTAGGGAAATATATTATGCTGTATGAAGCATAATTTATGCCAAAAACTGAGAAAACATCCACACTCACATGCAGCAGATCACTCAAAAGGTTTATGAACAAGCAGAACTTCAGTGGCTTTGGAGATGACAACATAACCAAAGCTGAATTTGGGAGACCTGAGTTAGAGTAACCAACATCACCATCAGCTAGCCTCCTCCCTTTCTTAGGGTACTCCAGGAAATGTTCTGACTCATTCCCCTTCCCATATGTGTAAGTGGCCACCGAAGTAACTGCTATTACCCTCCTCCGCTGGTGGTGGCCATCGACATTACACTTGTCCAATAACTTCAGCAGATGGTTGGTCTGTTGTTGCAAAGGGAGGAGCAGTTTCCCAAGGCTCTTCTAGTCACCAGCCCTGTCCAGATCAGAGCTCCTGCTCATGTGGTCAATGACAAGATCTTGCTGGTCTCCTCCATGACTAGTCCATTGCTGGTACATCCAAGTCTGCCAGGCACCACAAGTAGCTGCCATGCCCACTTGCTTATTTAGTGACCTATCAGCTCCGCACCCTGGCCACTCTTTTTCCTTCTTCACAGACAGTCATTACTCCAAGTGAACTCCAATGAATCCTGACAATAGGAAAACATTTCCAGATTCATGCCTGACCTATGGCTTCATGACCCCAGTACTACAGATCGCAAAGCAGTCTGGGCAGTCCTCAGCAAGCACAAATACTGGTGTTACATTTTCTCTCATTTTAAAATTTAGCAATAGTTTTCAAAGTGGGTTGTCAGCTGTCTCAATGTTTACACATAAATGAAACCTGGACCATCTAACCAAATTATTTCACACTTCAGCACCAACAGAGTTCTTACTCCCCAAAAATGGCTTGCTATAGGTGAGATGCTCAGGAAAGGCTGCTCTTCTCTGGGTCAGGAAATATCACTGGTGAATGTCTTTGTTTAATGCTTAAAGTAATTTGGTCAAGACCTATATAAAGCAATAGTTTTGAGCCTGCTAATTAATTTCTGTCAGAAGGACTTTGATATTCAGAACTTATGTGTGTTCATTCTGATTGAATTCAGAGATGCCCCTAACCTGATCTAGGGTATCAAGTCCCTCTGAATGAGAGGCTGTCAAAACTCTGACTGAATGAATTCTAGAGAGGCTCCAATTACTTGGCAGAAAGGACTTCTCCCCACAAACGCAGCTGGTGTCTTACAGTTCCAGCACCAGGTTCTGGCAGCCTCATAGGCAAGAGCTTCAAGGTTTGTGTTGAGTGGATAGTAGTGTAAGAGCCATGCTCTGATGTAATTCAGTATGTTCTGGTACACTTGCCACTCTCCACAGCACAGAACAATATACTGCTGTTAAACTCACTAAGAATCAACTTCAGCGCTAGGCATATTTTAAATGGATAATTAGCTTCCTTCATTATATCTAAGTAAGTGTTAAAATGTAGCTTTGAACACAAATATTATTTTCTCATACCTGTTTTTGACAGGCGAGGGATAAGAATTTTATGCCAGAACTAGTAAATTTTCAGTGCTATTTTACCAACCCATCACAAATTGAAACAAAACAGTACTCAAAAACCAGCTGTGGTCTGGTCCCAGAGGGTTCTGCTGCAGCAACATCTCAGCCATTTCTATGCACGTCCTTGCAGGTCCACTGTCCCTCCCATCTTCACTGAAAAGCTACCCTAACATGCTGGCAGAATTCAGAAGATACTGCAGATTGAACATCCAGTGCACATTGAGGAAAACCAGGCACGTGCATCTCCTAGGTGTGGCACAATGAGTCCTACAGCCCAGCTGTTCCAGTGCTTTGCTAAGACAGAATTAAAACCTAACAAGGTGGAAAACTTGTGAAGTTAAGAACAAAAATTCTAAAGGCTGAGTTACCTGTACTGGTGGCTTGACTCCAAGATAACCTCAACAGTTTTTAGCTGCAAATAGAGACGCCACTAAAATTATCATTTCTACATATTATGACATAGCCATGGTTTGTACTTATAAACATATCTTCCAGATTTGGCTATTGCAAGACATCTTTGCTATTTTCAGCTGACACCTGAATTGCTTCAGCGAGTTTGAAGTGCATCAGCCGGACTCTTTCAGCCACACCAGTCACCCAGCACCCGTCACCCTGACTGTCAGGTTACACCAGAGTGAAACGACTCTGCTTTTCCTTTCAGAGCCCTCTGTGGGCTACCTAAAACTTTCTCGTCTAAAGGAAAATTATTTGCCACTAAAACTTTCCCCCACAGTGAAAATCACAGTTTCAACAGTGACCTAAGTGTGCTGGGAAGCCAAAGAACAGGTCTAGAACATCTTTTGAAGGGTGCCTTGAGAAGGCTCTGTTGCTACAGAGGAACTGCAAGGGGAACACCAGACCACCCAAGAATGCCCAGGGGCTGAGTGGCATAAGGCATGCTGCATTTACACCAGGCACAACCCCAGTGGCCAGCTGTAGATTGCCTGCAGGACAGCATTATGTTCAGAGGGCAAAAGACTGCTGTGCAGCATCCTTGTGGCTGGCTGCCAAAGGCCATGCAGGACAGTGCTTCACCAGCGACTCCGTGGAGACATTCCTCCAGCAGAGATGCCTAATAAGCATGAGACCCTGTGGCTTTAAGTTTGAAGGCAAAGCTTCCTTTCTGGCATGTCCTTTAGTCATACTGAAGCAAAATATCATTTTTAAAAAACATGACTGTTCTGTACCTGTAATACAAAACCATCTACATTGCCTTTAGTCCTGGAATAACTCACAATCCTATAAAAACCCTTATATTTTAGTTATCCCTTGCGCTTCACAGTAAATCAGTATAATCTGCCTTTTATTAGGTTACTGGATGCTGTGGCAAGAAAAAAAAAGAACACATTGGCTTTTAAGCACTTCAAAGTGAGTACTTTGAAGCCTCAGTAAGTGATAATCAAGAAAAATGGCACTAACGTCTTATGATAAATCTTCTATATATATTTAAGTAGGATTACTCGTGAAGCCTCAGAAATTAAAATGATTATATACAGCCTTACTTAAGACTTGAGTTTAATAAAGCATATTGGTTTGCAAAATCTTCTCTTTTTGAACTAAGGTAGCTATAGCAATGCCAGTCAAATGAGCTCTTCTGTGAGTAGTAGAACTAATGAAAAGTAGTTCCCTTGATCCCATAAACCTGCTTGACACCACCATTTCTCGTTGTGCCACTCCAATCAGGCAAGAGAGTACATGCAATAGATAGTCTGAAGTTAAGACTTAGCCCACTGCTGCCTAGTAAAATGTATAGTGCTTACTTTCTGCCTACCCTTTCCTCAGCAGCAAACTCATTTGAGTCTCTTTCTTTCATGCAGCCCCCAATTTTTCACGTGACTTGAAGGAACACAAAGTAAACTAGAACTCTTACAGGTAACTCAGATTTGGTTGAATTTGACCATAGAATTCAAAATATGTTAGTGTAGAAGAGGCAGAGGGACAGACAATGCCACAGCATGTCTCTTCCAAAAATCTTGAAATCAAGTTAAAAAATAATTTCTCTTAAGTAGTCCGTTCAACTAGAATTACCACCTGAGATTCCAACGTTATAAAATCACTTACTATTTTCACCATGGAGTGATTTCAAAATTTCTTTTTTTAAATTAAATTTTATTTTATTAAAAAAATTTTAAAAAATCAGAAAGCTCATGAAATCTCAATCCTCTTGGCAGATATAAGAATTTTGCTATCAACTTCAGAGTCTTTTTTTCTTGTAATATCCCATTATTCAGCAAGAATAGTATCAATTCTCTATAACATTTCTCCATCTTTCAGTACAAGCGTCATGTTTCTGAGTATCATAACTAAAGTACAGAACATAGGTACTCGTCTAAATATTTCCAAAATGTCAGTTAAAAATTGTCAGGTGCTTTAACATTTCTTGAAACATAAAAAAATGATTAAGTGGGCATAAGAAGGCAATGAGACTGTGAATTCTAATATATAGTTTAGTCACTTGACATTTAGGGAACCTTAAGTTTATGTAAGTCTGCAAGAAACAAAGGCATTTGTTATATATAACCTCTTCTCCACCAATATCGTCTTTCCTATGTAACCAAGTTGCTCAGGACCATCCAAAGGTCTACATAAGTCAATGAGCTGACCTCAGAGCAGACTGGGAACTGCACTGTTCATGGCAGCAGAAGCAACTGTTTTGCAAGCGTACATCCTTGCAAGCACTGCCCAAGTTCTTTTGCACAACATGAGAGGCTTCTTTCAGTTCTTCTGTCTGATGAGCTTATAGGTCATAGACAAACATTACCTGTATAGCAGCAGTTTTGTATCTATGTAACTGCTCTTGAAGATTACATATAAACAAAGTATGTATGTAAAAGCCAGCTGAACTGGATGCTTAATGCTTGCAGTTAATTGTTTGGGGTTTTAACATCTGCCATCTAACAATGACATGTTTCTTTTCCGTTTTTTAGGACTGGCCCCAGAGCCAAGAGTTATGATACATTCCTATCAAAAGTATTGGATAAAGAAGCCCACCTGCAACTTTCCAGACAACTGATCCTTCCGTTGAGATATGTCAGGGGAAAGCTTCCTATAAAACATCTAGAGTAGCAGGTAAAAACAACACTTAAAAGTTACCACAGTGGAACTAATGCAATGCAGGCATTCCCTTGAGTAATATGTCAAAATTTCTCATTTAGGAATTTATCTTGGTTTTACATACTGAGTCATGATTTCCTTGTTTGTAGACTGTAAAACAAATACATTTCTGTCTTCAAGATAAACCATAATTCCGAATTTCTACATTCAAAAATGTGGCAATTTAATGATTTTTTGCACCAAGCCCAATTATGAACATAGGTAATACCTACTTTTTTATTAGAAACTTCTATTTCTGGTATTGCGTAACAAAATTTTCAAAACAGAAGCACCTCAGTTCAGCATTCATCAGACAACTATGCTAGCTCACAGAGGTTTTTTGATGCAGCAGTTTTAATTAGAACAGCAACTATTAAATTCCACAACACAAGCTCCAAGCTCCCTCTGGATTACTAAATACATTCCGAATCTTCCTACTGCAAGTCAGGCCAGCCACAAAATTCAAGCAATTAATCTGAACAGAACCTGAATACTTCTCAGCACTGGGCATTTTTAGAGGCTGGTAAGTGACTAACATGGACCTCTTTTCTGAAGAAGTCTGTCTCAGCTCAGGCAGAAAGAAAGGTGAGAGCACATGCAAGTAACTGTAAACTGCAGAATGCTTTCCTAGATAGACCTTTTCTCAGCCTGGCAGCAAGAAAAGCAGTCGCTGCAACATCATCAGCCTACTGACTTTCAGCAGGCTGGAGGAGGGTTAAAAGATGAGAGATTTGCTTACTGCAAGGATTCCTCCACAAGGACAGGATAAAAATGGAAGTGTTTCTTTGCAAATACTTTCTGTATATTCATCAACTTTAATTTGAATGGTCGGATGATATCAAACAAGGAATTGATACAGGAACAAATGCACTTCACTGAAAAATAAGACTTCTTGAGCAAAGAGATACTGTTTGAAATGTCTGGATGTCAGAATAGCTGAATGCTGCATTCACCCTGAGCCTAACAAAGTATGGAGGAGGAAACAAAATCACCCTAGAAAATTTAAAGAGGAAATGGAGAAATGGAGAATACTCATTGTTCTGTAGAAGACTATGCCAAAAGCTTTTTGTGCCCAAGTCCCATTTAAGAACTCAAAACGGTCATTAAAATATAGGTCCTACATAGGTGACAGGCCACTTGTTGGCACTGCCCAGCGATGTCTTTGATCCACAAATCACCTCCTTTACCAGTTCCACTACGGGTAATTCCCACATTTGGCAACTCCAACATCTTCTAGGATACTCTGAAGAAAGCAAAAGTCCACCAAGACACCGTCAATTTCTGTTAAGAATGAATTACTGCAGACAAAGAAAAGGGCAAGAATCAGGAAGTCATGTGAAAAGTTCTAGGGAAAGTAGATTGGTTTTGCACCTCTTACCATTTTTTAACATAATGAATGTATTTCTATCATACGGAAATTACAGTATTCAAAACTATAAGCAGTTGACTAAATGTTTAAACAGTAAACTCCTCCTTAAGACTACTCTCTTCCAGCAAAGCATGTATTCCTTCACCACATGACTGTGTGAGAGTCAGTGTCTGCAATTTAAGTAACATCCAGTAGACTATACTGAAAGAATTTTGGCTTTCCTAAAGGCTGAGCAAAACGAATTAGAAAATGCACCAAAAAGTAATCCACAGTTCTAGGAGTCAGTCTCCAACAATTGTATTTCCTCCATCTTCAAAGGCAAGTTTTTGAGCTAAGGAAAAGGCAAGACAGGAGTGGCTCCAAGTATACGTCAAAAGTGCTTACTTATGACAAGAAATGGCAGTTATGAATTAAAAACACTTAGAAGTTGGGGGGGCTGGGTATTAGAATTCATTATCATTAACACATTACATGATTCAGATTATTAGTGAAACTTGTTTAACCATTCCTCCTGCACAGAATGAATGCCTGGAGAGAAACTACAATAGATTGTATTTAGCTTGTTCCTAATTCCTCTTTAGGATCCATCTATAAGAAAGCAGAGGCTGCAATTTTTAAGCGTCAAGTTAAATATCATAATAGTGTCCTTCATATCGCAAGCCAGAATATCAATAAGCTGGGGGGACACACACATAAATATCTGCACCTGATAAGAATGACAGTTCAAGCTTTTCCCATTTTCCTAACACATCTGGCTGAAAGAAGGCTGAGAATGGAATTCCAAAAAACCGTGAGGGCAACATTTCACCTGCATATATGAACCATCTGGATTTGGCAGGAGAAAATGTGATGCTTTCAGTGCCACAGTGTCATCTAGCCACCTTGGCTAGATATTCCTGTGGAGCCTCAGAAGCAAGGGAAAGAGTAGCAACGCCCCATGCTGCTTTCTGCCAAGTAAAACGGAGAGGTTAGGGCAATCAGTAGTAATTATGATAAGTATTTTATTGGGTAATATGATAGTATTTTCCTTTTCAAAGCAAACTGGAAAGGTCCTTTCATCCTGAAAACTTTTTAATAACAGTTACTTGTAGTTGGTGTTAAATCTGTCCGGCCAGACATAAAGGTTTATTGCATATGTTATCTTAAACTAACTATAATTCATAGATTCTGTTTAGCTTCATGGCTGGAACTATCCTGATAAATTGAACTCTTCTTGCACCAGAAAAGACCTGGACTTGTGCAACAAAGCCAAAGCAGTACTTTTACCATCTGATACTTTATCTCTGGCAAATTATTTTTCACATTTTTCAGGAAGTTTCTTTTATGTTGAAGCTGTATATTTATTTGTAGAAATGCCACTCTGCTTCTGAGTTTTAGTGATGTGAAAAGAACACAGCCCAGGGAATTTCTTATTTCTATATGGCAGATTTGAGATTTTCCCATGTGAAATAAAACTTCATTTTCCATGGGAAAATGTCACTGAAATTTAATGTATGTACCTATCTTACTATGCTTAATCACTAGGAACTGGCAGAAAGTATTAGCACCTAAATCCAGTTTCAACAAGTTTGGCTGGAGATCTTGTGAAAATTTGAGATGATTATGATAATGATGACAATGATAATAGTAACAACAACAATAATACTAATGACATTAAAGCCATCATCTAGTTACCTCTCTGTTGATATCATCAGCTTTTCAGCAAATAATCTTTTACGCCCTGTTCATTCTACCTGTAAGTTATAAAAAATGTATAATATTACCTGGTTCTTAAAATTAGTAAAGACATGTAAACTAGTCCTAAGATGAAGTAAGGATTTGATATTTTAAATCCAGTCTAACCAGACTAAAACCCCTGAGCTAATTACCATAGCCCCTTACCATATACCTTTAACTGAATCTGTCCCAGACCTTGCTAACTCTTACATGTCAATTAACATTCACCATTACAGACCTCCTATCAAGATCAATAGGAATGATCAGATAAGAAGATCAATAGGAATGATCAGATAAACTACATTACTTCATAATTTTTTTCCTAGGTTGTGGCCTCAGCCAGGCAGTATGAACTATTCTTTTCATAAGCAATATATTGTTTGCTTACCTACCCTCTCACCTGTACTTCCAGGATGCCTATGTTTTGGAATAATCTTTCTTTTCTTCATTTAGCAAGTCAAAGACCAAAAAATTATTTTAAAAATTCCTGGTTATATAAAATTCAAGGTTGTATATAACTCTTCCTTTCCCTTTGCAATCACTATTTGTATAGCCAGTACATCAGTGACCTCAAATAGCGCAACACACATCAATTACCCTTTTTTTTTCCCTATTCCACAGCAGGCGGAATGACTTCAAGGATGCTGTAAAACATCCTTGTACAGTTATGTACACAAACATAAAACAGAATTAAGCTGAAATGTAAAACTAAAACCATAAAGTCTTGCCTAGTCACCCTCTTAGCCTCTTTGGTAGGAATTATTTTTGGCCTACTATTCACTCCTTACCTGTTATGTATTGATTTCCAGTTTTAAACCACATATTATTGAAAGAGTATAATTGCTATATTCCTGTCAGAAATGACTGGCTGTTTAGTTTACAATTCCACTCTCAGTTTCATATACTCACAATTATTCCCAGATACAATCAAGTCGGTGTTAAACACCTTCCTGAATCACACAGTGAAACGATTGCCCAATATTGCTTGATATTACTGGCTATTTGGGTTAAGTTTCCATGCTGTGAGTGACAAAACCAAAATGAATAGTAAGTATCCCAAGGGAATCGTGAAAAAAGTAAAATAATTTTGTGACTAGCATCATTTGGTTACAGGATCAAAGCAAAGACGTTACTGGATGCCAAAGGATCAAGTTCTTTTGTCATAGCAAAACCATGAGCAATGAAAAATTAAATAAGTGCATTAGTGGAGCTATTTAGTATGGCCAAAAGCTACTTTGCTAAAAACAATTTGCAGAAATCCCCAGTGTTCATAAATACTTGTTAATGAAAAGTTCACAAAATAAAGGGTCTTTTTTATTTGTCTGTTTTTTAAAACCTCATTGAACACAAAGTTTCCTCAGTTTTCCTGGCATCTTTCTATAGGTAGAATCTGGCAGAAATAATCTTTATCAGAGACTTCCTTAAATTGACTCACTTGAAATCATAACACAGAACACTTATGATAGTCTATAGTAGTTACAGGTTTTCTTTGTCCAATGCTCTGTGATAGACCAGTCTGCACCACCTGGTTCCTAAATACTTTCAAATCACCTATTAAACTTTGTCACTCTGCCCAGAACCTTTATAATCTTTCACTGAGAGAAAATCTTATCATTTAAAACAAAGCTTTAAGGTTCTCATCTCACATTTGATAAAACATGGGCTATTACTCAGTAACTCCTGTGAAATTAAGGAAATCCCTACTACTTCAGGGCACTCACTCTGTAACTAGAGCTGAACCAGGCTCTATTTACAAATTTGTACATTCTGCTACTATGCTGTCTGCTTTTTTTGCAAAAATACAACTTTAAAAAAACAAACAAACAAAAAAAAAACAAACAAAAAAAACCCCAAAAACCACACCAAACAACTACACATTTACACAGACAGGCATCTTAATCATTGCACTGGCTGGTACTCACCTACTGCCTGGTTTTGCCCTTCCCTGTTCCTCTTGCAGCACAGCTCTTTCCAGAAGTTTTGACACAGCTCTAAAGGCACTCAGGGAAGGAAGGCAAGAGGGTGTGAAGCACTTAGCAGGCAGCAGGCACTAGTTTACAGGCAAAGGGGAGCAGTGCTGTAAAACTGATGTGAGCACGAGCAAAGTCATGCACAGACTGAGCATATAATGACCACAGAATGGCAGAATAAGAAATGAACAGTCTGGTGGGGGGAAAGAAAGTAAGAAAATGTATCTCACGTCGTAACATTTTCCTCCTCTTAATAAATGTTCCTCTTGATAAAAGGAAAGATTTTGTTTTAATGCGGCAAAGACTTACTAAGCAGCATAGAGAGCATAGCATTACTTAGATATATTAAGGAAGAAAGAACGTAGAGAAAGCAGTTACATGCTGCCAGTGCAACAGGACAGATGTACACACTCACCATATCAGAGAGATCAGCACATCATGCATGGCACCAGCTGGTCTTACCTCAAGCCACCCTTGCAGGATCATTGCCAACAGTGACCAGCACTGGATTTGTAGACAACCTCAGGATGACCCCTAAAATCAACACAATAAAAATTACTGGATTTGTATAGTATATATTACAGCGCTTCAGTGTGTTATGGGTGACATCATCTTCCACTGCTTGGCCTACTAAGAGTGGCATATAGCTACTGAAGCAATTAACCTTCATTTCATTAAATGAATTTGCAGAAACCAATTAAACAAACTGAGGGTGTTAAAATTATACATAAAAGCAATGAGAAGAAGCCCAACTTCCATCTTCTAATGAATTGATGAATTTAGCTTCTTTCCTTCCTTCTTTCCCTGAACTAATATTTGAAGAATAATTTTTAGGATCCAGCACTCAAAGCTTGGGAAGTCCAGAATTAAGACTGCCCAAGCGAGAGTAATGTCCATCATCCACAAGGAGAACAGTTTGGTTTAAATTATACATTCACATCTTGATTTTTCTGGTATTGCCCTTGCCTGACACAGCTCACAGAAAGAACAGTACCTACACACAGGTCAGGGCGGTTAATAGTCTTGATTCTGTACCTGCCTCATTTTCTACATGGCTTTAAGCAGGCTGGCAGGGGGACTTCAAGGTGAGAGCAGATGTACAGTTTAGGAAAAAGAAATTAAGTCAGCTGAACCCACTTCCACTCCTGACTCTTCCACAGATTTCACAGAAATCTCCAGATTTCCCTCCCTGCCCTCAAGAGAGAGATATTTTGCAGTCCTCATTTTTGGTATGATTTTCATACCAAACTTTCTTTCATACTATCTTTCAGGTGTGTCATCTGACCCCTCACTCCTGTAGCAAGGTCATTCCAAAGTGTGCATTCCAGGCATGCTGATGACCAGCTCCGAAGACCAGAGTGCAGTGCTGGGAATCTCCATGCTGACAAACATTATCCTAATTGTCAGCAGAAGTCTGTTATGTCAACTCATAAAAAGTTTGTTCTGACATATTTTCCTTGCCTGTAAAATAAGGATGCTACAGATAAAGGGTAAGGAAGAAATGCAGGAAGATTTTTGTCACTTGGTATTATCCATCCTTGCATTTAGTCAGACAGAATCCTATGTAAAAGAAAAAAAACCAAAAGAATCGTAAATTAAAGATATATCATACAAGTGAAGGAGGTCTCAAAATTAGTATTGCCCAGGCAACTGTAACTCTGTTTTTCCTTTGAGATCTTCACTTTGCCACATTAATATTACTTTAACAGATTATCTGTGTGCATACTCATAGATGAGGGGAAAGCATTAAAAACTGACAAAGATATTAGGTAAAAAATTTATAGCTAAATAAATAGCAGAAGTTTAGAAAAAAACAGAGACAATTCTACTGCTGGAGAAAGAAAACCATACTGCTCCAGAAACCACTAGCAGAAAAAAATCTAACTTCTTTCCCATACAAAAAAAACAGGGCAAGTAATGTTGGAAGTCAAAAGAAATTAACTGTAAAAGGGTTACAGAATGCAAAATGATCACACTACAAGGAGGAAGGTGACTAGAAATCAAGCGCTGTTTTTTTCAAAAACAAGAAGTAGGGGCCATTAACAAAAGCTAGTAGGAGACAAGGTTCAAAGAAATAAAAGGAGTTGATTCTTCACATAACAGGTGGAATTTGTCCAAATGCTTTTCTGCTATCAGCACCTAATTACCAGAGAAACGTAGACAAATTGGATTAAGATCAAAGAAAAGCTATGAAAATAATTAGGGGAGGCTAAACAAAAAGAAAATATGAAAAGAGAAATACTTGCATAGTGCTGCCTAAATGACAGCTAAGTTACGATTACATCTATAACAAATATTTAAAATGTGCAAACTCTACGCTGGTTCATTAGCAGAATAATTTAAAGAGATACAAGACAGTATTCCACAAACATCAAGGAAAAATTAAGTTATGAGCACTGAAGTTCAATAGTAGGGAAAACATTAATTGGTCTCTGAAATGAATTAATTGGCATAATAGTAGATTAGATGAACACTAGCATCTACATGAATTTGGGAATGATCCTGCACTGCAGTAGGCAAAACTAGGGAATATAATTAGAGGAGGTTTCAAGGGGGTTTTTATCAGCAATTTTGGAAAAAAAAATTCCAACTAAGTTGATATTTTTTCCAGGAAGTCATCGTTTTATTAAAGATTTTCATTCTCTTGTTGACATTTCAGATTGCATTGTTTTAAGAATCTTTTTCTTAAAAAAATTTTGTAAAGTATATCAAAGGGTGTATATATAAAGTATATAGAAAACTGTACAATATAAATAATTGCTTCAGTCCTTTGAAAAATTATCCTGGAAAATAGCAATTATTCCCCCACCTCTACCCTAACATGTTAAAATTCTAATTATCGCTATCATTTGCAGTTACAACTTTATTTCTAGCTCTTCTCCTTCCAGATGTGCTCTTTCCCTGCCCCATGCCTTTCTTTAGGCACTTACCTTCCTGTTGTTGCCCATTCCCTCCCAGCAGCAGTTGAGGGGGGGGTTTCATCCCTTCTATCACAATCCACTGCAGCAGTGTTTCACACAGGCACTCTGCAAAGCAGCAGCATCTGCAGTCAGAAAGGCCTCCTCGCCTCCCCCTCCTCGGTGTTCTGTCAGCAGGAGAGAACGAAACAGCTCTTCAGAGACAGGACCTCACCCACAAATCTCTTATTTGGCGTTTCTCCACGTTTATCTGTCAAAACCACTGAGATCGTGCCATCTCAGTGTCAGGCCTTAAGTCTTTGCAGCTTAATTACGGTTTCTTGAAGGCAGATGGGGGAGTGGAGAACTCTCCAAGCCTTCAAAATCCAACCACAAGTTGAAAAGGGAATCCTTCACAAAAAGGCAAAAACGAGGTAAAAAAAACTAGCGAAGTTCCTTTGCCAGTCACATGCCAACTTCCTCAGGACTTAATAAAACTCCTTCAAAGAAACTTTCAGCAGCTGTGTCCCCACACCTAAATAGTACTCAGTGTAACCTGAACCTGAACAGTATAAAAAAGCAAAGAATTCAGAAAAACATCACTAGCACTGCTATTCAGTGTTACCACAGGTTTTGGCAATCTAATGAAATAAAAGGGATGTTTAAGAATTATCTGTTAGGAAAGAATTACTTAATAGACTGCAAACACAGTAGACAAAAAATGAAAGAGAAATCCTGGGGCAAGAAATCCAGCAGCCTCACTGCCTTACTGCAGGTGGGAACCACAAGACTTGGGCCAGAGGTCCAGATCTGCCACTGAACCGTGTTACTGCTGATTGCCTGTCACCTTCGCCTCCTCCCCCTTCACCTCTGAGACACATCAGTCACTCAAATTTACTGAAATTTACTGTCCACATGTCCATACTGTCCCCAATGGAACCCACATTTGCTCATCCCTTCACGTTTTCCTAGTTTTTCTCTTTTTTTTCTTTCCCACAGTAAAACCCAGCTATCCTCTTTTCCACATCACTATCATGAAATTTTCCATGACAAAACGTTAAAGCTAAATGTTTGCAATGTAAATAAAATGTTACACACCAAAACCATGTCAGATCAACAGGTGACGGTGACAATTTTGCACAGATGTCATCATCATCTCCTCCTTCCCCTCATTTGGAGATTAGGCTTCAAGTTTGAGAACTGCGTTTTCCCATGTGTTTGTACCAGCCACAGTAATCCAAGCTGGACTTAGCACAGCCAGAGCAGCAGCGTGTTGGGTTTGCGTGGCAAGGTTTTGGTAGCAGAGGGGCTACAGGGTGGTCACTGTGAGAAACTGCTAGAAGTTTCCTCTATGTCCGATAGAGCCAATGCCAACCAGCTACAAGACAGACCTGCTGCTGGCCAAAGCAAAGCCCATCAGTGATGGTGGTAGCACCTTTGGTGTAACATATTTAAGAAGGGGGGAAAAAACCCTGAATGACAGCAACGGCAGCCTGGCCTGAGAGAGGAGTAAGAGTATGTGAGAAACAACTCTGCAGACACGCAGGTCAGTGCAGGAGGGGGAGGAGATGCTCCAGGCACAGGAGCAGAGATTCCCCTGCAGCCCCAGGTGAAGACCCTGGTGAGGCAGGCTGTCCCCCCGCAGCCCGTGGGGGTTAGTGGTGGAGCAGATATCACTGCAGCCCATGGAGGACCCCACATGGGAGCAGGGGGATGCCCAAGGGAGGCTGCGACCCCTGGGAAGCCTGTGCTGGAGCAGGCTTCTGGCAGGAGCTGTGGACCCATGGAGAGAGAAGCCCACACTGGAGCCAGTTTGCTGGCAGGACCTGTGACCCCACGGGGGACCCATCCTGGAGCCAGCAGTTCCTGAAGGGCTGCACCCTGTGGAAGGGACCCATGCTGGGGAAATTTGTGAAGAACTGCAGCCCATGGGAAGGACTCACGCTGGAGAAGTTTGTGGAGAACTGCCTCCTGTGGGAGGGACCCCATGCTGGAACAAAGAGTAAAGTTGTGCTTGAGAAGAAAGGAGGAGAGGGGGGAAGGTGTTTTTAAGATTTGGGCTTATTATCCTACCCTGATTTGATTGGTAATAAATTAAATTAATTTTTCCCCAAGTCAAGTCTGGTTTGCCCATCATGGCAATTGGTGAGTGATCTCTCCCTGTCCTTACCTCAACCCATGAGCCTTTTGTCATACTTTCTGTCCCCGATCCAGCTGAGGAGGTGAGTGATAGAGCAGCTTTGGTGGGAACCTGGCGTCCAGCCAGGGTCAACCCACCACAAGCAGCAAAAAGAAATACGTTGGAGCAAGACGTGGTTGAAAGTGGAAGTACTTATTGTAATCCACGAGCTAAACATAGGCAAATTAAGTAGGGAATTGTGTGACTTCCAATTTTTAAACCTGAGGAGATTCCACAGGAAACTTTATCTTAACTTTACTAATAAGCTTTCTCCTGTCATATATCAGAAGAATCCTTACGGTTATGTATTTCTGAAACATGATACGAAACCTTTGCAGATGATACAGTAATTTAATTAATACACGAAATACCAGCTTTTTCCAGTCTGAGAACCAAAATTCTGTGGTAAGATCACAATGGCAATAGCTCATCCACGGGTCTGGGTTTACACCACTATAATCTGCATAGACGGTCTCATGCATTTAGCCCCTATGAGAAATTTGTTAACAGTAAATCTACATTGTCATTATTTAATAACACGGCTGCATTCTGCCCTGCCGGGTGGAAATAGTCAATTCTGACTTTCAAACATCTTAATTTCAGAGGCCATTTTATTGGATGAGCAGCGTTAAATAAAAAGTGCCCAAATCACAGCAAACATAAAAGCCCAACATGATTTCATTTGGCAAACAAAAAACACACTGACATTTCTTTTGTCATGCAAATGCATGCTGAACACACAGGGTGAGAGAGAGTCGTGCTGTATCATGTGTACCGCATACACACGGATTCCGCTTACAGGCCTCGGAGGCAGAGCCACGCTGCGGAGGGGTGGTCTTCTGAAAGGTGGGCGAGAGCTTCCCCGTGGAGCACCCCAGTGGTGCAGGGACAATAGCAGCAAAAGGGCGGCAGGGATCAGCCGGCACTACAGGACAGAGGAAAGGCCATGGCTAGGCTGCGGGGTGCCCCTTCTCGGGCAGGCGACACCCTCTATCGCTGCAGCCTGGCTGGGTCCTGACCTAAGCCAGCCGTCTTGTCAAACGCAGCATGCTTAAGCTGCTGTGATTTGTTCCATTGACACATCAGAGAAAGTGTTAAAACCCCCACCCCCAAATGCAAGGGAGCTGGTCCTGCATCCAAAGCACCCAGCCGGCGTACTCAGAGCAGCGCGCGACGGGAAGCCATATGCACCAGGTACTTGGTTCCATGCACAACTACCCTTCACCGCTTCACAAGCAGAAAAAGGGGCTGAGAAAACGCAGATCTTCTCTAGATACCTTGGATTGGCAGCAGGGGGACTGTTTCTTTTGCCTGCCTCTTACCACAGAAATAAAATGAGTAGCGTGTCTCTAGCAAAACCTCTAGAAGTGGTCTAGATCTAGCTAGTGCTTCACTCATCACTTCTAAAGAAAGGACCCTGCTGCGCCTCCGCCTGCAATGAGAGGAGGTGGAGAGGAGACTACTGCTTCCGAGGGGGAATGTGGTTTCCTGGGAGATGCTGGAGCAGAGATAGCTTCAGCATCAATGACAAGAGCTCAGCACTCACTTCTGACCCCAGTCAATCAGGGGCAACTCCTGCATTTCAATCTCACCAGGCTCCCAGGCTTAACGGCATTATGCAGCTTTGCTGGGTAGGGCTCAGATGCTCAGCCCTTGCAGGATCAAATCCATAGTGACTTAAAACTGAAATCAGGGTTACCAATAACTAAATGGAAATAGTGTTGTTTCCCACAACGCAGCAGATCTTTCACAATGTACTGGGGTGCATGTTTTTCGTCTCCACTGAGCTATGAACAATAGGCAACTCTCTGCTTTTATTAAAAACTTTGAGGGATTATTATTTTAGTTAAGCCTTTAAGAATTCATACCTATCTGGAAAGGGCAGCTTGTGTAATGAACTTCCTGTTTTCATCATAGCTGGATACTGCTTTTTGCCGTTGCCTTGTTATTACCCAGTTAATATGAACTGCCTGGAGTTTATTTTTAGCTCACTTGAGCCTATTGTAAGGTCTGTTCAAGAACTTAACTTCCCAGCCAGAAAATGTAATTACTGCACCTAATGCTGAGTTTAGGAATATATTCTTAAGTCCTTTTAAACAGGCAAGACATAAAGTGAAAATAGATAATGAATAGTGGCTGAATACAAGTAATCTGTTCAGCTCAAAAATTACCTTTTATTTTCAAATTATACCCTTAATTTCTAAAATAACTATTTATTTGATAGAGAAGTCATGCTCCATTCATTTAATTACCAATTAAAACAGGGGAGATTAATAAATATTTGCCAAAATGAGCAGGGGAGTATTCTTATTTGAGGGAAAACATGTAATTACCTAAATGTCTTGAGGTAATAGAATCAAAAACTTTGAAGTCTTCTGTGTCAGCCACAATTTGTTTCATGTATATCAAATCACATTTAGCATAAGTGAAAAGTACTTAAGACTGAAATGAGACTGAATGTAAACTCTGGAAAGAACACTTTTTACAACAGTCTTTCCACCCCTTATAGAGAAGAAAATAATAATAATAAAATCACATGGAATCACAGGATAATTCAAGTTAGAGGGTATCTCAAGAGGTCACCTAGTCCAATATCCTGCTTAAAGCAGGATGAGCTCTGTGGTTACTCAGGGCTTCATTCAATCTGCCCTCAAAATCCTCCAAGAATGGAGAGCACACAACCTCCTCTGGATCATCTGTTCCAGCATCTGAGTTTCCTCATGGTGAAAAGGTTTCTCTTCACACTCACTGCGAACCTCTCTTGTTTCAGCTTCTGCTTGTTGCCTATCATTCTCCCACGTCACACCACTGAGATGGGCCAGGCTTTGTCTGGGCGACCTTGTCACAGGTAGGGGAATGCTGCTGTTAGGGCCCTCCAACACAGCCTCCTCCCGAAGCTGAACAAGCCCATCTCCCTCAGCCTCCCTCCACTGGGCAAGAGCTCCAGCTCCTGACTGTGGCCCTCCACTGACCTCATGCCAGTTTACCACTGGCTGTCTTGTCAGGGGCTCAAAACTGAACACGGTACCCACACGTAGTCTAACAGGTGCTGAGTAAATAGGAATAATCACTTCACCTACTGAATGCACCCCTGTTGCTACAGCCCAGGACACTGTCGGCCTCCCTTGCTGCCAGGACACATTGCTGGATCCTGCCACACCTGCTGTCCATGAGCCCTCCAGGTCCCTTCCACAGAGCTGCTCACTCTGTCCCCAGCCTGTGCTCCTCCCTGGGATCCCTCGTTCCCAGGCACAGGGTTTGGCATTTGTCCTTGCCAAATTTCTGTTAACTTCGTTATGACAGATAATTCCACGAATGGTTCTTAAACAGGAGCTTAACATTTTCCTCCTTTCCATTTTGCTCTACTACTGCAAATTCATTTTACTACAATTTAGCTTAAAGAGGTGGATTACATAATTCAGGATACATTAAAATCTGATTAGCTTAAAAGAGAGATAAAGAAGTCTGTCCTGGTTTTCATGCAGAATTTATTTTTCACTGTCTTCTATTCACCGTATATATTTTTACGTTTGCTGCTATAACTACTTTGGCTTTGACAGACCCATAAGAATTTACAGAAGCTGTATACTAAAAAATCAGCTTTCTGTCTCTTGAGCTAATCTGACAAACGAACAGTCACATTACTTTCTATGTCATACATACATTTCAACAATTTCATTATTAAACCTTAGCTATGACAATCCCTAAATTACTTACTTTAAGCCAACTTGAAAATAATAGTAATAAGTACTCTGCAGGAGAAGTGAACATTAGGGCGAAATAGGTATGTTGAAAAGGTTTTATATGTAAGTGAGGGATACAGTTTGACAAGTTAATAGTAGCTTCATTAAGTTGCAATTAATTTTATATATAATTGTATCTAAAAGATTTGTTTGTTTTGTTGTCAAAATAATGTATTTCTGGCCAGCTGCTGCCTGTGAGATTTTACAGACAGCATTGCAGTTTTCAAAAAAAGGTGCTATAAGTTACAAAACTGAATATATAGTATATGACCTAGAAGGATACATTTCTCTGTCCTTTCAAGGGGACTGTGTGCAATTCCAAGCGGCCACATTAATACTTTGTTTAAACTTTTTAAAAGAAAATGCAAAAGCTTCAGGACTGAAGTATCAAAGCTAGCTATTACATGCTGTTGAACAAAGGAAACTTATTTTCATTTTTAAAGGCTTGATTTTTTTTGCTATGTCACTGGCACTGTGATTTTTTTTTAACTGTTTATTGCCTTTACTTAAAAAATTCACCCTGGAGATGAAAAAATAAATCAATCAAGAAACATCATCATTACAAACCTTTCAAGACAATTTTCAGTGAAAGCTACTTGTGCTTGGTTTGCCACATGTACCTGTCCAATATTTGGTCTGATTCCCTTCTCTCCTTCTCTTTACATCTTCCTCCAAAACAATCCAACATCAAAGATCTTACCATGAGGAATTACATAGCAGACATTAGGTTCGATTAGAACATCTATAGTCACCATGTACAATACAGTGCATTTGTGGTGGGTTGACCTTGGCCAGCTGCTGGTCACGCACCCAGCCACTCTCTTACATCCTCAGCAGGACAGGGGGGAAAAAATAAGATAAGGAAGTTCATGGGTCGAGATAAGGACAGGGAGATCACTCATTAAGTCCTGTCACAGGCAAAACAGGCTCAGCTTGGGGAAAATTAATTTTATTTATTGCCAGTGAAGAATAGAATAGGATGTTGAGAAACAAAGACAAAAGCAAAAACACCCTCTCTTCTTCCCAGACTCACCTTCACTCCTCCATCCCCACTCCTCTACATCCTCCTCCCCATGCGGTGTCAGGGATGGGGAATGGGGACTGTGGTCAATCCATAACAGCTCCTCCCTGCCGCTCCTTCCTCCTCAGGCTGCTCCCTGCTCCAGCTGGGTCCGCTCCATGGGCTGCAGTCCTTCATGGACTGCTCCAGTGTGGGCCCTTCGCCTGGGCTGCAACTCCTTCAGGGTAAGACTGCTGTAGCATGGGGTCCTCCATGAGCGGCAGCGTGGATGTCTGCTCCACCGTGGTTCTCTGTGGGCTGCAGATGGACAGCCCCCCTCACCATGGTCTTCTCCAGAAGTGGCTGGGGGGTCTCTCCTGGGGTGCCTGGAGCACCTCCTCCCCTCCTGCTGCCCTCCCCTCCGGCCTCGCGGGGCTGTTTCTCTCATATTTCTCCTCACCCCTCACTGCCAAGCAGCGTTTTGCCTTTTCTTAAATACTTTTTCCCCACCACCTGGGCTGGGGGCCCAGCCGTGCCCTGTGGCAGGGGGACTGGGGCTGTCTGGGGCCAGGCAGGTCCCTGCCACCCGCCCGGCACATCATCGCTCACACTGAACCAAACCCTTCGGTCGCCGGTGCACCCTCTGTTGCCTAAGGTGGCAGGGACATTCAGGTGGATCTCTTTTTCCATTTTGGACTGGCCCAGCCCACCTCTAGGTGGAAATCTAGAACCACAGAGACATTACTGGTCTTGACATGCCTGTCCTCACCTGTTACAGCCAGAAACTTTAGACACCCTGTAGTTCTTCCACTGTCTCGGGTCCAAATACCCATTCCCACACATCAGTAGACACCTGCACACCCATGAAGCTGTCTCCTGGGACTATTTTCCTGTAAAGACAAGTTAGGAAGACAGAAATTATATGGTTGAAGCTAGAATTTGTCTATCATGCCAGAGCTAGCAGCCTCCGTGCCACGGGATATTTAGTGTCAAGAAGCGATAGAAACTCTTAAGTTCCTGTCTTACTGTGTACATCTTAATCGTGAATATTAACATTTAGGCCTGGATTGGTCTCAGTCAAATCAGTGTAAATCCAGAGAATCTACATTTGCTTTATTAGTACTACTTCAGATTCACAGAAGTATATCTAGGTATAATAGTTTAGTACATAACCTTAATACTGATTTCATGTCCTTTAAACCACAGCACACTGCAGGCCCATTCAAATTCTTACTGAGTAAAACACTGAAGAAAATCCTATTGCAATAAAATATTCGAAAAATATGAGAAACACTTTAACTGCAAGCAACTGTCATAAGAGAAGGTGAATTTAGCATTGTCGGTGCTCAGTCTGTTGCAATTAACTAAACTGAAATGAGGAGCAAGGAAACATTTTAATTTCACCTTCTGAAGCAGTTTATCCCAGCGAGACCTTTTAGGTCAGAGCATAACCTGCCGTGAGAGGTCATATCACTGAAGCGCTGTATTTACAGGGTGAGGAGACAAAAATTAGTAACTGTGTGGAGGCCAGTGCAAGTTCTCCTGCAGCAGTGCAGAGGGAATCCCAGATCATTAAAAATTAACTTGCCTTTGATTTTCTGATGTGTAATCTGTTATGCCCAAATATGACACCACTAGCCAAAGAAAATACATCCCATGCTGGAATCGAACACAACAATTGAACAGCTTTAGATGTTCAGTAAATTGACAACTATGCACCACTATTCTGGTACGTCAAGCCCCAAACTCCATAAAATTGCAATATTTATCTCCAAAACCATAACTGTCTAAACATTTACATCAAGTTTCTTCCATAAAACACACATTGAAAGTTTAGAAATGTTGACTGAATCATTTCCTGTGACTCAGTGATTTGCTATTGCATCTGTGCAGAACACCAGGAGAGCTGTTTTTAGCTTGACAATTTTACAATTCAATGGAATGTTAATGGCCTCTTAAATTTCATATAAAACAGCTTCTTATCATGTTCTTAATCTCTTATCAGATGTTATCTAGAGGAAAAAAACTCAAGGCCAGATTATAACCATGGAGAGAAGAAGTAAGAAAATTCTCCCATGCAACTGATCTCAGATTAAAGATTAGCAGACTATGTGCCAGCTATTTCCTGTGATTGATCAGATATCTAGAGAATCATTACTCTGTTCCCTGTCACATGCTGCCCAACATACATGACAAGAAGGGCATGTGTGCTGCTGGAGTTCAAAGTTGTAAACCTACCCCTACCGTCAGCCAAGCACAGTTTATCACGTCCTGGAGCCATCCTTAGAGCAGTTCATAGATGTACAGGACACTGAGAGCTAATCAATCTAAACTTGGTTTGAAATAGGGAAAATCCCACATCTGTCCCTAAATCCCCTGGGATATTTCCTGTGGCTTTACAGTATGGATCCTCTACTTTTTTAACAGGTTTCACATCTACTGACATATGCAGAAATAATAATAAAAAAATAATATAAAAATTGGTGCATGTCTCTATAAAACTTATGAAAAGAGTGAAACTGAATACCCCCACTGTGCTGGCACATGGACAGAGTAAACAAGCTGGAAAGAGAGAAAGAAAGAGCGAGAGATCCTTTTCCTCACCCTCCCTTTCTAACCCTTCTACTTGCTTGAAGTTTAAATTAAAGTAAGTTTAAAAAGTAGGTTTAAAAATGTCAACTTGATTTCTTTTCATTTGCACTTCTCCATTAACAGCTTTATAAAGATGCTCACCTTTTAGAATGCATTGTTTGTTTTAGGAGAAGGTCTTACTATGCGATTGCTTAAAGCAGACAGGATAAAGCAAACGGCATGGCTTTTGTTGAGCCTGCATTTTAGAGCAAATATCTTTGAAGCGCAGCCTACTGAGAAGAACAGCTTTTCACAGGAAACAGAAGAAACTACTGTGCGCTTGAAACAAATGGGATTTTCCCCAGGCAAGAAAGATGTAATAAACATCTCAATATAAAATTGGTTAAGAAATATGAAAGGTTGTGGGTTGATCTTTGCTTTACAAAGACAAAGGAAGAAAATGTCTGCACTAAAGGACCTACAAACTCCTCTAGAGCAGATTTCAGATATAAATAAAAAAATTTAAATGAATGCTCTAATATATGCCTGCAACCAGCCAACATGACAAGAATGTGTAAGAAACAGCAGAAATGTGGATCCCATTCTTTCCCTACCACACCACACTGACAGATTAAAGCAGTATAACTGCTGTAACACGCCACATTCCCAATCTCCCCTTTTCCTCATGCTCCTCACTTTCCATGTGTACCTCATAACAGCATTTCCCATTCTTCCTCTCCAGTTACTGTTCTGCATGATCCCATCTTTGTCCCCCTGTACCCTGGTACGAGGGTCTTTCGCTCGGCAGGTCACACCTTCACTGCCCCCAAGTCACACTTTTCCAGCCTGCCAGCGGGTCTATCTGCCCCTAGACCCTTCTCACCACAGCTGTTTCAGTGTTCACTGAAAATTTTCATTTATTGGTAATTATAAGCAACAACAATTTAAAGACAAAAACCCCAGAATCTAGTCCCATCCAAAGAGCAAGTGTAGTTATGAGTTGGCATCTAGGGAGAAAAGGAACCCTGAATTAGCTGCATCAAAGTTGTATGCAAAAAGCTACCAAGGGCCAGTGGTGAGGGTACATGGCCAAAGGTCTGACCTGGCTGCAAAGATATGTGATTCTGAAAGACATTTTTTTTCAATCTGTTTTCTTACTCAGTGCCAGAATAGAAAAGGGAAAAAAGGCATTTACAAAAATTAGTAAGGAAAACTCTTAAATTTTAATTGGAAAAAAATGTATTAAGTGGCATAAAGCCACAGCATAAGTTTGACGGGTAGATAAACCCAATGAATGGTTCCCTGCAGCTGAAAGTATGAGGTCTGCCTTCCCCTTTCTTCCTCTCCTGCTTCCCTCTTTCTGTGCCCCAGCTCCTATCTTCCTCCATCCCTGCTCAAAGCCACATAATCCACTGTCACGTTTTATAGCTGTGGCACCAATTTCTTCTATGACTTGATTTGATTGGCTGAAATTTCAGAAAACTACCCAAATCATAAATGGCATAAACAGTCTGCCATTTAAATGAATTAAATCAGTTCCTGGACAGATACAAGTGTCAGAGAAAACACAAAGTCTATGATGGGAAAAGGAGAGCAGGGTAGAGGATCTCATCTTTTTGGTAGTGGTGAGATGATATGTCTACTCATTCTGTCTCATTTGACCATCCCCTAAAAAGACACTGCTTGAGAGAATATGTCTGTGTCTTTGTCCCACACATTCCACACCTGGTGTAGACCCACAACTGATCTCAGTGATGCGGTAGCTATCCTGGGTATTCCATCAAATGTAGCTTACTTACTCAGGAACCAGACTTCAGGAACTTCAGAGTACTCCATTCTGCTTTTTGAAGTGCTTTGGCTTTTACTACCCATGTCACCATAATTCAGTGGAACTGTTTCTAACGACAAGGATGGAAAACCTTCTGTCTAGGGTTCAGAAGCTCTTTTCCTGGTTTTAGAGTAGCAAGAACCACCTGCACTCAGATGGTCCCAAAACGTCACCCTCCAAAGAAGCCTCTGCCTAATATTCATCCTGGCTTCATGGTAGAGCAGATACACAAAATTCTGCAGGTCCCCCTCGGCTCAGAAAGGGTTCTACTCTCAGCTCCATGTTTGCAAAAGAGATCTGGAAAAAATGTTCTTTGTCTGAACGTTATTGTTCCTTGGGGGTGGCAGAGCATGCCCCTTCTGCAAGAGAGAATAGACTCCAAGGCCCCCCATGGCACACAGCAGCTCCCAGGGAATCTGTGATAGGCCAATACCCCCCATATGCCTCTAAACCATCCACAATCCCCGACAGCCACCATGTCAAATGACAATAGTGCAGAATCCCCAAAAGAGTTTCAGTCTTCTGACAATGAATTGAGAACTTTATTACAATAAGTAGACCAGAATTCCCCCTAAGAAGGCACTCCCAAAGTATGGTCCACCAGGCCAGGCTAAACGCTCTAAGGCTGGCCCACAAAAGTCTTATTAAAACACTGTTTTCAACAGGGTCTCTTTTAAAGGTTTGACAAAATAACTCAGTGGCAGTACCAGAGAAAGAATGAGGCTAACAGGCATCCATCGCTCAGAAACTTTGGGCGCTGCTACCTTAAGCCACTTCTCCCCCCAGTCTCCTACTCCTGGCAGAGCTTCTCAGCCCCCTTCTGCCAGGCTTCCCTTAACAGACTTAAGCCACAGCATGCATGCACCCTTACCAGGGTCCCCCTTCTTCGCTGAGGCTCTGGCTCTTCAGAAAGCAGCAGGTTCCAGAGCTGCACCAGTGCCCAGCTTTGATGACCACCCTGCCGACGTGGACATCCTCACCTAGAGAAAACTTCTGCCTTTTCAGTTCTTTTGGGTATTGAACACCGCAGAGGAGGACCCCCCTCAAAAGACCTTTTGCAAGGGTTCCAGCATGACTAACCTTGACCTTCGCAGCACACCACAGCTCAGTAAAGTTTACATACTTCAGTCAACAGCAGTCACACATGGTCTGTGTCTAGTGATATGATGTCAGCAGGTATTGCCCAACATTTCCCCTACTTAGTTTTATTGCATCTAGATTGCCTGATTTCATCTGGAGAAAGATCTCTGTGGTTACGGAAGAGAATGATGGATTTTTGACACCTACAAGTCTCCTGTCATTTACATGAGGCCACTTGAAATGAAAGTGGTGGTGCTCCTAGCTGCTGACTATGCAGCACGCCTGACTAGAAGATTGTCCTTTAACCAAGAGGAGCTCACACTGGCTGATGTTGCTCCAGGTGTCTGTCCTGCTCTCTCTTACCAGTCTGCTCCCTCGTGGACTGAGTGACCAGGACGTTGTATGTTCCATGCCACGCTGTGGTTTCTGCAATGCCTGGTGCATTACAGATCTAAGAAACTGCTCTTAGTCATGGCTATTCCCTCCAAGTACCAAAAAAGAAAAAATGCCTTTCTGAGATCCATTCATTGTTGGTTTTAGATGGAAGAAGTATTCCTAAAAATTTAGATCAGCTGATAGTTGTGACACAGGTAAGTCACAGAAACTTTGTGCCATTCAGCAGCTAGTGCTCAAACTGGTGGGTACATCTCAGAGGTGGTATTATTCTAGCCTCTGCTCTCAACCTAGTCTTCGCTTATGAACAAGCCCAAAAACTATTCCCATAAAGGTCATATTTCTTCTTACCACATCCTGCTGTATATTACACCCATTTCTTGTACTGCAACCAATACGGAGACTCTTCACATATTTGATTCATTCATTAAATGAAAAAGTGTGATTATGGAATTACAAATGCTGCGTGAAGTGGCTGATAGGACATGTAGGATCTTTCATGCTCATTTTAGGTATTTTTTGAGAGGAAGGTGCTATAGGTTATATTTTTTGTGCAACACCTAGCATCAAATCTGGATGTACATTTAATGTCTGTCTCATGGTTTTACCAATTCTACACATCAACTTAACATCTTTTGAAAATCTAACTTTGTAAAAATCTCCTGGATGCGCAGCTGGAGAATGTACCACCTTCTAATGCCTCCTTGGTCAATACAACACTTAAATCTGACCTTGAACATATCTCCGAGTACCTCCTGTTTTGAAACAAAACCAACCAAAGCTGCTTCTGGAGTTAGTATTAGAATTAGTCTTGCTGCTTCTCAAAGAATTATCATCATACCACATATTAGACTTGCTGTCTGCTACACTTCCTCACTCACTAGAAATTTTGTCCTACTACTTATAAAACATGATAAGGGACACATTAGAAACCAATTTGAGAAAGCTGGGGGCAAACATTTATGTATTAAGAAGCTAAATCATTGACTGTGTTTTGAAACTTCAAAAAGTCCTAGGTTTTTTTAACAGAGTTGCAGTTTCCTATCCTTTTCCTGTCCTTGGCACTACTATTTTCACCTTTCTGCCTTTTCCTGTACTCCCCAGGATGAATGACATTTCTTTGCAGATGCAGGAAGGAAAACTGTCAGCAAGAAGCCAAAACAATGTGAAGTACTGGCCCTATATTCTTTGAATTGTCAATGCTTTCAAAGAATATGTCATTGTTGAAAACTACTCCATCAGAGGTCCTGAACACACTTAGAACAGCCTCCTTCCCTAGCACAGTGTAACAGTCCTGTAAATACTGCTTTGGGGAACGTTAGTCACATTAGTAATGCTCATCAGTGTAGACAACAGTAGAGAGCAGAGAAGCAGAAGCAGTTGCAACTAAATGTTGCAAAGACTGTGGAGAAACTTTTACATAATTTGCTTTATCCAGTTGATACTGTTGCTGTAACCAAAAGCGCAGGACAATCTGCATATGTAAGCAAGCACAGCACTGTCAATAGCTGAGAAACTATGCCACGTATGCATTTTTCTTCACTTACCAGATCCATCAGCACAAATAAAAACTATACCTGCTGGTAGCTCCTCATTCCCTCAAAATCCCCTTCAACTTTGCACAGTGTGACACTATAAACCCTATCCACACCTAGCCACATTAATCTCATCATCATAGCATTTGTATTGTTTCCTCACCTGAAAAATACATAATGTACAGTTTCTTCTTAGTTTTATTGTTTGCTACCTTTATAACCTTTCATTTATGGCTGAGGAGTTGATTTAAATACATGGCACAAAGACATCAATAGTCTTCACTATGCTAATACATTTCACAAGGAAATTTCCTTTGAAGCAAGATGTTGTGATTCAAAATAGTCTCTTGATACTGAAATGCTTCTGAAATCCCCTTCTACCCCCAATGAGGTATAAACTTCTCAGCAAGTGTTGTAAGATATATATATATTTTATAAATATATATAAAATTATGGTTTTGCAATGTACTCTGAAAAGAAAAAAATATGTATTAATGAATCCAAAAGTATACATAAATAAGAAAAATCATCTGTAAACTACCATCATTCTGAAGTACACCATGCTCCTAGTCATCAGTCTTGAGGTGCCAGGCCACTCCATTTGCTGATGCTAAACAAGTAAACTTATAACATTTAAGAAGTCATAAAGCTTTTCTTTTCAGAATACTCATGTTCCCCACAGGCTCCTGTACAGATGGTGCAACAAGTCTGTTAGGTATTAAAACTAGTTCAAGTTGTAAAATACTTTTCACTTCCTTTTCTGAGTCTCTGCAGGCTGCAGGCCAGAAACAAAACCAATAGTCAACAAAGGATTAAAATACCTTTTAAATATTTGTACTCTGCAGCAAAGGTAAAAGCAAATATCTGTTCTATTATTCTACTACATTTATTATGAACAGGCTACACTATGCAAAAAAAAAAGAATATATGCTGACTTAACACTTTACGTTATTTAACCCGTCTAGAGCAACATTACTGAGAAACCACATAAACACTCAATTATATAACTTTTTTAAGGTGCTTTTTTTTTTTCTAGCCATGTAACGATTTCACGTAATGAAAAACACAAAAGGGTGTTTTTGCAAAACTATCAGATGAATACAGACCTCCTAGCAAAGAGATGCCAATCTGAATATTAAAATATTCTACTGGCACAGCTTATAGCTAAAGTACAAAATTGTACTAGTAATAATTGTTTGGAGAAGGGGAAATTGTATTCTTTTTCCTATACCAATATGAATTGAAGCAGTAGCACTTTGAGTAAGAACAAGCTTTTCTGCATATGTTTATTTTCTTCCAGATCTAGTTGTGTAGGATGAAGTTGCTACCACTCCTGGTTGCTCCCCATAACCCATTAGTTGCAGGTTACCACTTGCAGGGCCCTGCTAGCAAAAGAGACTGCATGAGCCCTCCCTCATTCACATTCATCCAGTCTGCAAGGTTATCAGCTGTTTTAATCAAACCTTCTAGCTGGGCCCATAGCGGATAAAGTAAGCACACTTATTTCCATTACAAGATTTACCAGGGTGATACTCTTCAGCAGCAAGATTGGTAATGAAAAGATGATATTTTAACTTCCTCAACCAGCCCAGCAGCCATTCTCGAAGTCAGCAGCTGTCACCACAGCCCAAAGCAACTATGACTCAGAACAAAACAATGCCTGTCGGGATCCTG
Organism: Falco biarmicus; assembly: GCF_023638135.1. Taxonomy (NCBI): domain Eukaryota; kingdom Metazoa; phylum Chordata; class Aves; order Falconiformes; family Falconidae; genus Falco; species Falco biarmicus. The sequence goes on from NC_079290.1 coordinate 71,108,346, forward strand.
TAAAAAGCCCTGCTCAGCCTGCAAGGCATCCACTTCAGGGTAAACTATTACAAGTCTGAAGATACTGATTGATAACCTCATACCTAGCTACTGCCTCAAGGATAGGGACTCCCCTGCCATTAATACACAAATCACTATTTGCTTCACTGATGGAAATCTGGCTCCTGACTCCAGTTCAGTTATATCAGTGATTAACCTAAAGGCAAAACTACCATCACCCTTGGTTTACAAGGTTCCCATAAACTATTTACTCAAATTTCTTCTCCAGTCAAATGTACGGCCCTGTTGTTTGGTTTGAAACATCAGTACCTCATATGTCATTTAAATTCTCTGTCTACACAAATACAAAACCACTAACACTAAAGTGTTAGCCTCAGATGCAGAGAATTTCATGAAGTGTCACATAAAAAAATAAGTTGCTCTGATACACGGACTGTACATCTTTTCCATTGTGTTTTTAACCTAATGATTCTCCTCCAAGTCACGTAATATCACAGTACTCATTACTATTGATGGCCAATCTCAGGTACAGCTTTTTAAAGCATTCTAGAGTAAGTGAGGCACCACATTGCAAAGATTGATACTTTGAGCTAAAAGATACTTTTTACTATGACTTGTCATGACAGGGCAAAGGGCAACACCTTTAAACTGAAACAAAGTAAAATTAGACTGGACATAGGGAAGAATTTTTTTATGATGAGGGTGGTGAGACCCAACAGGTTGTCCAGGCAAGTTGTGGATGCTCCATCAAGCGTTCAGGCATGGGGCTTCGAGCAACCTGATCTGGTGAAAGACGTCCCTACTCACTGCAGGGGCGATGGACTAGATGGTCTTTAAAGGTCCCTTCCATCTAAAACTGCTCCACAGTTCTGTGATTGCATGGTTCTGTGAAAAGTAGGTCACTTGTATTGACATATTCTGGTGACTTTGTCCAGAACATGAAGGCCTTCTAGTGTAGCTCTGCTGAGGAACTCAAGTATTTCTTTTTATTTGAAGTGGTAATCCTGATGGTGAATGCACCATTGTAACCAAAACTTTTTCTACAGTACTGGCATAGGTACTGAGTCACTGATGCAGGTCATGCTTCGAGTATCTGCCTTGAACCAACAGTCAATAGTACTCAGTGAACTTCAGGTCACTCCTCACCTCAAAACCATCAGCTGAAAAAGGTGCACTTAGGATTGCAGAGAGGACTGGATCTGTTCCTTGAGAACGAGGCCCCAGGCTCTCATCTTCCTCCAAAATTTAGATGTGCTCATAACCAGAAAAAGTCATCACTGTACAGCTTAGGTCTACAGTGTCATGGGAATGCACAGAATACGTAACCGTCACTCTATACACTATGCTAAAAAATCTTCAACTAATAAGTGAATGGAATTACAATTGTAAACAAATACACAGGCTGCTAAGCTTTAACAATTACATAGGGTTTAGAGTAAACAATTTTCCAATGTTATTGGAATAGCAAATACATAAAAATACATTTGGCTTCATGATTAAACAATTCTGTATTTATAAAATTAAATTAGCATTGTATTGAAATACCCTTCTTTCCACAACATCATAAATGGAGTTGCCACTCCAGTCAGGCATGTGAAAATGACTTTTTGATGATTCCTCCAAATTCCTCCCTTCTCCTTCTGGTGTTTCACCTTCCATGTTCTACTTAAGTTGTGATAAAACGTGTACATGTGCCACTGTCAGTTATTAAAACATGAGTCATTAACTGATGGGAGGTTGCTACTCGCCAGTGCACTGTTTTTCAGAAATCAGTCAGCAGGTACCTCAGAGACTGCCTTCATCTGAACTAAAAAGATTCTTCAAACTCTTTAAACTTTTCGCACCGCTGTTAAGGGTAGAATTTAAGCCATTTTTCCATTGGACTGATGTATGCATATTCTCAAGAAAAAAAAGAATGTGCCTCAGCCTAAAACTCTTCTACTGCCATTATTAATGCTACAACATGGTACCGATTTTCTCCTTTTAATAGGTTATTTGGTGAATTGAAACAATGATTGCTAGTGGTTGAATATATTCCATACATGATCATATGGAAGTCAACGGACTACTGGCAGATTATAATAGAAACACATATACATACATTTCTGTTGGAGAAATTTGGTTTCAAACAAATGTCCTTGATTATTGTTACAGATAGTTATTTGTTCACTATTTCCTTTTTTTTTTAAAAAAAAAAAAAGTTTTACCTAATTATACTTCAGTATGGTCCTTAAAAAAGTTCACTTTTCCTTCAAAAAGTATGTCTGTGGAAAAAGAAATTAGCTTCTTACTAGCTCTATTTTATTACATTTCAAATCCAGAACCATAACTTTTTACTCCAGCATATGGGTATCACAGCAAACAATAAACACATTACTGTAGCATAATGAATTACTGTTCAGCAGCTGAGCAACAGTAACTGACCCCATGCGTGCTTTTAGCAAAATCAGACCCATTATTTTGAGCACTGATGAGGATATACATTAGGCACTCCTCACAGCCACAACAAAGCAGTTGTTTTTCCAAAACACAAATTCTCTGTAAGACACCAATCTAGATTCTGTATTTCTTCCTGAACTATCAATAAAACCATGTACTAAGCTTCACTTCATGTATTTACCAACAGCTACTGAAGAATAAGTGTCTTCACCATCACTAGAAGCCTAATAGAAAAATGATGGGGTTGCATCAGTGCCTAAAACATCCTGCAAATTCTTTACTGTGGAGACAGCATAAAAATGCATGATGAATCTCATCTGATCCTCACATCTCAGGCTGCAGTGGGAAGGCTCATCCTTGTCATACACAGACAGAAATCACTTGATATGGTGCTCTCTAGAGACCCAGCACACATGGAAACAAAGGATGTCAGGCTTAGAGAATCACTCTTTGAAGGAAGGGGGAAGAATAAGTTTTGCTATGAATACGTGTTTATTACAGCTAAGTGGTAAGTTTATCTTACAGTAACCCATGGGCTATCTTGGAATCACTGCAAGGTATTTTTTAAATTCTATTATCCAGGAAGAAAACTACTTAAAGTGTTGCCAGCACTTCCAGGACTGCACTGAATGAAAACACCGTGGGAAGACACAGCCTCAGCAGCATAGATCCGTACAACCCTGGCTTACTGTGTCCTTGCCTCCAGCTGTGGCAAAGTCCATGGAGAAGAAAGCTTCCCCACATTTTCATTTTAGTTTTCTTTGTAAACTGGCCATTTATTAAACAAACTTACAGTCACTGATAGTGACTAAGGCTGTACAAAATCAAGACAAGGATAAACCTAATGGGGGAGCTCCACCTAGCTGGCAAAATTTCTTTATTTGGCCCAGTTCAGTTTCACACACACCAAGAGAGACTACTTCACTGGGCAAGCTGTTTCCGTAGAAAAGCTCCCTATAGAACCCACAAAGCCAAATGGGCATCCTCCAGATGCATAGGCAGGACATCACACTATCAATGCACCAGAGTCCTGAAACAGCAGGTTGCTCTTCCAGAGGTCCTGTTTAGGAGAGGAGCAGGGGAAAACAATTCTGCTGAGCACATTTGTCCTCTACCTTCCTGCTCTCGATTCCCACTCAGAATTGGAAAAAAATGTAAAGAAGCAAGCAGACCAGAAAGTGTTACAAACATGGGTGCTACGTGTATGTGTGCAAGTGCACGTCACGTATTTTAATCCTTTGCCTCTGTAGAAAGGACTCAGCAGCTTCATAGACCTTTGTGCTTAAGATTTTCAAAAAAAAGAGTGGTAGAGTTGCATGTGAAGGATCAGAAAGACAATTTTTATAAGAAACATCCATTTTACAGATCAGAATGCTATGAGATTAATAAGGATTCTCCTTCCTTGACAGGCCAACTACCAGAATAAACTCTATGGAAAGGGACCTGGGTCTTTTCTCATAAGATGTCTACCTTTTGGATTTGGTTGTTGGTTTGGATTATGGGGTTTTTATATTATATTAGTTACAATGTAATACAGCTATTGTCAGAAGTCATTGCTATCGGGGATGAAGCTGTTCATAAGGCCAGCAGAATTTGAATGCTAGCACAGAAATCTGGAGTCAGCTGAATCCTGTATCATAACAGGTCAAGACAAAACCAAAAATGTAAAGGAACTTCTTCCCAAATCACAAATCTGCCATGCCTGTCATGTAATCTATCATTTCAGTCTGCTTCAGCTTCTGGAAATGCCAGATACTGAACATGAAAAATCTGTAATGGCTTGAAGAGGGATCCTAAGACCAGTATGGTTGTCCTCCCTACGAATCAGATCAGTAAAAGCTACTAGTAGCAGAGAATTGAGTAAATCCTTAAAAGACAAAAGGAAAGAATGAAAGACAGGAAAGAAAGGAAGAATGAAAAGACGGGACAGTTCATCTGTTTTAATAATGAAGAACTGGTGACTCATGGAGTGGGATTTGAAAACAACAGTTTTCTTACCAGCTCATAACTCCCTTAGCACTGCAGGACAGAAGACTTAAAATGGATTCTATTGGTCCAGCATAATTAAATTTGATCAAATATATGCTAGCCAGTTTCTTGAAAGAAAAACTCTAGTTGATACCTGAATAAATGTGCAGAGCAAGCTACTGACAAAGCCAGCAACATCCTTGGGATGAACTGTTAGCTTCCATGCAGAGAATGGGTTTGGGGGGTTTATTTATTTTGTATGCATAATTTTGAGAGTCTAAATAAACTGTTTCAAATTCTGGAGACCCCCAAAGCATTGGTGGACTCAGGGACCACAGAACCACAAAGACAACTCTCACAGGCTTATCTTTGTTCTTCCTTCCACCACTGCACATTTTCCTGGGACTTCAAACCAAAAGGTTGAAAATCGCTTGTCTAACTGTAACATGAAGACTTAAAGCCCTCAGCAAAGACCTACAGGAGGGAAGAGTAACACTATGTGTAAAGCAAAAATAAACTCAGTCCAGTAACTTGGAGAAAGAAAATATTCAAACCTGCATATGTATACCAGATTTTATATTTTTTTAACAGTTAAAAAAACACTTACCATTGTTCATTAATTGTAAAAAGTGGTAGACTTGCATGAAGCATCTTTGTTCCTCATATGGGTTATTCCCCTACTGAACCAGTTACTGTGCTTTTTTTGAAGACAGGCATTGGAACACCAGTACCCAGAACTTTATCATAGGCAGAATTTTTAATGACAGAATCTCAATTATTGCCTTCAGTCTGATTCAGGAGATACTTCCCTTGAGGAAGACTTCTTGATATTTTCTAACAGATGCTGAGCAGACTGGCACTAGAAAATATGTATTTCAGCATTACCTCACTTGCTTTGTACAGGGTGTTATTTAAAAAAACAAACAAAAACCCAAACCAAACAAACCAAAAACCAAACAAACATTGGAAGGAGCACAGTTTTCTTTTACTTCCAGTGTGAGCGACTCAGTCTTGAAGAGGTAACAAATAATAACTGAGTTTTATTTTCTCTTGTTATTATTAGTCTGTGGTCCAGCAAATGTCTGACATAATGTACATACGTGTATTCACAAGACTGTCTAAGTTGTTATGTTTTTCACTGAGCCCATAAAGTTAACCCGTATTTGTCACTGTAAAAACAACTTCTTCATTCCTGTCTTGCTTTTTGAAGGCTTCAGGGATGAAAATAAGTACTGTTCATGCCATGACCCACCCTCACAGCTGTTATGATCAGGTGGTCTTCAACAGACAGAAGTGGCTTCTGTAAAGTGACTAAGAGAACTGGTGAGCAAGCTTTGGTCACAGTATCACCAAAACACAGGCAATACCCAGCTCCTGATCTTTGCTACCTCAAATTTAGATAGCACCATCTCCTGTGTGTCTAAATGCCTTGAAGAAACTGCTACCTGGCTGAAAAAGATACCACCAAGGCAAACTCAGGGGGAAAAAAAAAAAAAAAAAAAAAAAAGAGGCTTTGCAGTGAGGAATGAGAAACTGAAAACATTCTTGGACATTAAGATGCACCTGAGACTGCATTGTTGGACCACCCCACAGATCATCTTCCACAGCCTACTAAAACCTTATAAACATTTTGATATTATAATCACCCATCAAAACAACATGTGATGGGCAACAAGCCCGGTCATAGTCCTCTGTATGATTTTACACTGAATTTCAATTATTTCCATCTTTTGATATTCAGGAACAAAGTCTTCCTTTCCTCATATGCACACACCACCACATACTTTGAACAAGATGCTTCATCCACTACAAGCCACACTCCACAGCATCAGGCCACAATTTCACTGGCTGCCATCCCTGACAGTGCCCTGACTACTTTGGGAACAGCACAGCACCATCCCCCTTCAGCCGCATGCGGTTTAAGTTCTTTCTGAACCTTAAAGGCAGCATCACCACCTTCGTGTTTGGTAACCCTCGTGGACCTCTGGCCAGCTAATTTGTCAATCACTGCTGTAACCTATTTATTCAAACCACCTGCAGCAACAAATGCGACAATGTAATTATTTGCTTGAGAATTTTCCTTTATGTGATTTTCCTTTAAAAATACCTCCTCTTGCTTGCATTTAAACTTCATCCTTAAGATTTCATTTTCCTTTACGGTTTATTACTGAGAAAGGAATTATTTGCTCTATGTCCTCCCATCCACCATTTATCCCTCTACAGAAAGCTATCATATTCAAATCCTCTCCCTTGAGATGCATTAAGGCAAATAACTTCTGTCCTCATACAAAAACCATTCCAATGATCCTTGTTCCTTTGCTCAGGTTTTTTCCAAATTCTACTCTATCTTCCTTTTGATAAGGTGGCCCAAAATGCATGCAGTTTTCAAAATCTCCATAACAGCCTGATGTTTGGGGTTTTTTTTCTTTTTGCTTTCTGCCCCTTCCTAACATTGTTTTGCTTGCCTTTTTGACCTCCATTGAGTATCAAACTTGACATTTTCACAGAACTATTCACAATGAGTCCAAGACCCTTCCTGAGTGATAACAGGTAATCTGGAGCACATCGCTGTGTATGTATAATTAGTTGGTTTTCTCCATGTGCATTATTTTGCATTTATCAATTCTGAATTTCATCTGCCATTTTCCCACTCAGTCACACAGAATTGCAAGATCTTCTGCACTGCTTTAGAGCCAGCTTTACTTTTGATTTCTCTGTAAGCTTTGCCATTCCCTCCAGTCTCCTCAGATTGCTTTTAAACATAAAAACACAGAGACAGCTGCACTGTGTCAGATCAGTGATCCCCCTAACCAACCATTCTGTGCAATATAGACTGAAAAAAAGATGCTTAGGCAACAGCATCAGAACACATCCCTGGAAGACCTTCCACTCTCAGCCACGCCTGAGTTTGCACAATGTATTTATAGCTACTAACTCCTGATGGCTTACTTTTCCCTGGGGCTGTCTCCTTGGACCCAGGCAAACTTCTAGTATTTGTCATGTCCTCAGGCGAGGAATTTCAGAGCTTTGTGACACACTGCAAAGAACCACCTCCTCTTGTTCTGAACCCGACACCCACCAGCTTCCTTTGGCACCGCAGACACTCGGTCTCTAGTCACCCTCTTAATGACACCCATGGATCGGTGGACTTCTGTTTTTAAAGACTGAAACATTTGTTAGCTATTTCAGAACAGATTTATAGTTTCTTTAGGCTCAGGCCCAAAATTTAACTATCGAGCAAAAGGACTACAACAGCCAGATGGGCCATCTACGTTGTCCAATGCTTTTCTAGAAAAAATTGTAGTGGGTATTTTCTCCCTGCTATTTGATCTCCTTACTCTCATTCAAATCCACGTTACAACAGATCAGTGAGGTTCTTGTCCCAAGAACAGTTGCAACACTCAATAAATTTTACTGTTGCATTTCAACAATCAATAACACATCTGTAAATAAGTATATTACGAATACATATACAGAGGAAAGAGGAAAGCAGAAAAAAAATGAAGCTAAAATTTTTAGAACATTCCTCTGTGTTGCGTTTCCGCTTGGCTTTCTATTGTCTCCTCTTCGATTGGGATTTTTCCTCACCCAAAACCCAAGTCTAAGTAGCATTTATACTGCTGGCCAGCAGAGTGAAAGTTCTGAGGACAGCAGTCATGAGGAAGACTACCAAAAACCGCACAGGAAGAATGGACAAAATTTACACTAGTTCTTCCATACTTTTATATACATTATTTAGGCTTTTTAAAAAGAAACTGAGATCATCCCTATCTACGCCCTAGGGTTTATTTTTTTTCCTGGTCATTGTGGAAAGTCAAGATTGAAGCAAGTGAATTTTACGCTTAATTCTGAGGACAGGGAGGTTTATAGTCACTCTGATGTGTTCCAGGAATTAATCCCTCAGTTGTGGGCTAGCTGCAGAAGCAGTTTGTCTCTTCCATTCATTCCCCATTTTGCCAACAATGCCATTGTTCCCGTGGAATGCAGCTGTCATGAGCTGCCGTGACTGCAGAAGGTGTTCCCTCAGGCGGCCTGGGCCATCGCCATCAAGCATTGTGAAGTCTAAGACCAAAACCAAAACCTTGAACTTGTCTTGGTACTCAGCAGGGTTACAGTGCAACGAGCAGAGCTTCAGGGTGATATGCTTTCAGCAGCCTGTATTACGGATGAGATTAATTGCTCCTTTTTGCGTCAGCTTTGCAAATCTATACCATATGACCGGCTACTAAAAGTCAGTAGCCAACTAGAGCACAAGGATTCGTAGCTTCTGAAGTTATTGTGAAATTATGGGGGGAGGGAGTGTTTCAGTATTTATACAAGCAAGAGGCACAATCTGAATTCAGGAAACTTTAAATATAAATAAATCTGTACAATTATGCGTCCGTGACTCTGAATCCCACACACTGTTCAGCTAAGAATTTATTTTAGCTTAATACTTAACTCCTTTCTTCAGTTTAAAGAAACAATTAGGACATATTAAAAAAAGAAAACATTTACTGCTGATGTGAAAGTGTACATGGAAGTTCACATCTTTACATCTATACAGTTATTATACCAGCATGCACAAACTGATTTTTTTACAAAGGGAATTCAAGCATCACTCAGAAGTAGAGGTCAACAATCAGGTTTTGTCTACATTGATTTAGAACTTGTTTTTGCAAAATTCTCCAAAGTATGTGAGTTTCAGAACTTCAATATGACATTCTCCATATCTTCTTCTGGTTCTTAAAAAAAAAATATATCTCCCAATGCACTTACTCTAGCCTTTATGACCTGTAAGAGATCTTATCCAATATTTCCAAGACTTCTTACCTTTCATTCTTCCTGTTTTTAGCAGTCCTACCAAGTCCTATCAACAATTTCCAAATAATCTGTATTGTTCAACCACCCTTCCTCTACCCAACTATCATTTCTACCAATAACTGGCCCAGTGTCCAAATGATCACAGCCAAGAACAATAGCTTAAATCCTCATTACCTAACTTTTCCCCACATTGACTGAGGAGATTCAAACAAAATTAAAACATACTGCAGATGGCTGCCCTGGTTATTTCTACCTTTCATAACTTTTGTGCCACTTCTTCCATAACTAAAGCACAAGCAGTGTTAATTAAGTGCATCATGTACTTTTAAAGTATCACATTAATTGAGAGTAATAAACTTACCCAAGTACCTTTCTGTAAATAAGTTACTGAGAATGCATATAATATCAAATCATTCTGACGCACAGAATTACAAGGGCTAGTGTGATAGTAACTGTGTCCATCCCATAAAGACAGACCACGTTGCCTCTCCTCGCACAGAGGGGACCAGACTTTCTCCAAATGCTTCCAATCACCTTGGGTTAATGGGAAATGGAAAGCATCACCAGTCTTCCACAACTACTTGCTGCTCTATCACTCTAGAGGCCTCAAGAATATTAAAGACAGACTGATTTCTTTTCCTCAGAGAAGAAACAGAGATCACATCCCAGGTTTGCATCTCCTTCCTAGTGCAGAAGCCTTGGCTTTGCCATGGAAGATTGAGCAAGCTGCCGACCATTTAAGTGGGAGAAGGAGGAAGATCTACTCACTAGTAGAAAAGACCATCACAAGGAAACACATGCACAAATCTCATGTAAGTAGCTCTTGTCTCCATTACATGCCAGATCCCAGAGCAAAACTCCAGTCATGTATAGAAACTAGAAAGGAGTCAGTTCTGAACAACTAAGTCAATAGCAGAAGAGTGCATAATGAAAACCAAATGTCAAAAAATATTTAGAAAAAGGCTGAACGTAGCACAACAAATTGCCACGAGCTTTAGACATTAACAGGTTTCACTAGTACTTCTTCCACAAGGAGATCAGCATGAAAAAAGTAAATGTAAGTTTTATTAAAACCCTAGAAAGCTAACATGAAAACACTCCTTATTTTTAACACAGAAATGAACTAAACTAGTCAATTAGGGAAATGTGAAGTGAGAAAGTCCAGAACTGGCCTGCTGCGGAATGAAGGAGACCCAAAACAGAGACTAGAAACTCTAGAGGTAAAAGACAGACAAAAGATGCAAGTGAAAAGAAGAACAGAAGGCAGACAAACCTAGAAGGGCATTTTTAAGTGTGACCACAGGCCTCAACCAAAAGGCTGACATTAACAAACCACATTATATTGTGCTCTTCTGCTTACGGTGTCCCACTCAAATCATGAAGTTAGCCCATTTTTGCTTCTCATGAAAAGAAAAAACAAGGGAACAAGGAAAACAATGCCAATTAAAATTTGTTTAGAATGCGGAACCCTCATACACAGTATTATTACAATCATATTCAAGAACCATACCAAGCCACACTTTTTAGTAATTCAAATACCAAACTGGGTTTTAGTACAATCATTCACATTGTTATAGTCCATCCAAACACGTTTTTCTAACTCAATTTTCTTCACTTTAACAAATGAAACATTTCTGGAGAAGAAGCAACAAGAATTTGCTCAAAATAAACATTGACAAATTTGCTCCTAGACATACATCACAGAAGGAAGAGAATGTTGTTCTTTTTCTTATTAAAAACATGTATCTGACACATTGAATTCTGTAAAACAGACTGGAGTGACTTCACTGATGGGAGTATCCCAGTCCACCTGAGCAAACCTTTTAAAAAAAGGTTTTTAAAAAAACAAAACAATTATTCCAAAAACAAAAATATTCCAAAAAAATTATTATTTTTTGTGAAAGACTCCAAGTGTACAATATTGTCACATTAATATCACATTTTTCTTATGATCAAGTGTTACAGCAAAAATATGTTCACAGTTTACCATTTGCAATGACAGAAACACTATCCATTAGCCTGATCACAGACAGCATCACTATTGAGGAAATTTACTCCCAGCACTGAGAATTAAGAGCTATCTGAGCCTGGGGAGACAACCATAAAAGAAACTAGGCTTTTGCTTCATTACCGTACCCTACAAAGCCATTATGGCTTCGTGTCTTATTAATCTTTCCCTGCTTTCCCCTAAACTCTATTTTTGTTCAGTTTTAACTCATCTGTTATTCAAACAGGTCACTACATTGGTATAATTACTGCCCATGCATGTGCACTAGAAGAGTCATCACTTTTTTTTTGTTTAGGTTGAGCCCCACCAAGATTACCTCCAACTTCCCACCTTTTTCATCTTCCTTAATTCAAGGCCTTGGGACTCAGCATTGAGAAGTGACACAGTGTTAAAGTCAGCTTTCCTCGGCTCACCATCAAATGTCCCACCTCTCTATCCTTTCTGTGGGAAGAGAGTTCACTGCACACCTAAGTGCTTTTACTCACAGAAACCTTTCAATGGCAACTGCAGCAGACCTTTAGGCATCAAGCGGCATGAGGCTCATTAACAAAAAGCTCAGGATCAGTTTAACAGAAGCTTACTAACAGTGTATTTGGTCAAATACATCTAAAGATCTCATTTCACCCACCAGTGACACTGCACAATACATCTCCCCAAAGTTTTCTTTGAAATATCGCAGGGCAGAAATACAAAGCCAACTTCTCCTGGAAAGACAGTGCTGTGACTCTACTCCACCACTTTCAGAAAGGTAGGTTAGTTTGAGAGCTTGTTCATAACTAGATCCTTTCACCCTTTTCACCTACCAATGGCTTGGAATTCATACTTTGGGGATGACTAGGTAGAGGCAAAGATACCAGCCATCCCACTGATGATGCTGCAGGTAATCTATCCTATGTAACAGTGAAAATCTGTCACAACTAAGCCACTCCTAGTTTCACCTCACCTGTACAGCCACAGATGCTGTCTAGGAAAACTCTCCAACAAACTACAATCCTTGCAAATAAAGCTACTGCAGAACCACTGAGTTTCTCTCCAAGAATGCAATTACTGAAGCAGCAAACCATTTTGCTTGAGAACTGAAGCTGGTATTGCCATCAAATCTGAACTCCCAGAAGGCTGACAGTCTCTGTATAATACTCCAACAGACCACATACATCAGAGAAGGGTGTACTTCCAAAAAGACAGAAAGATTAAGAAACGCTCCAACATCTCTAAAATCACTACGTCCAACATGCCCTAGAAAGCTGACGAGGTATTAGAAATGGTAAGTATCACTATTCCACCCACTGCTAGCTGTAAAACTTTCACTTTATCTGCAGAAAGACAGAAGTGAATTTGTCTACTGTACCAGGGCTAGAAAATTACATACAGAGCTCCCCAAACGCACAGAACTCTGTGGAAACCCTGAATCACTGAAATGGCTAATTTTCTTAGTGGAACAAGTTATTTTTTAAATTCCGATGATATAAAAGCACAAGACAAGAGAAGTGTAACATCAAGTACTTCAAAACCTATAGTTTAAGCAAATTGATCAAGTTTTAGATGTTGACCTACAAAACAAAACACAATACCATGCACTAGAAAACCATCAAAAGGGCTGGATTTCCTGAAACTCCAAGTAAGAGTTATATGAAGTAAATCTGGTATTTACATTTCATTTACTACTGCTTTGCAAAGACTCTTTGGAAGAAAAACAGGCCTTGCTGCAAGCACTAAGAGGCATGAGACAGCCAATAATTGCGATGCTCCCCTACCCAGGAAGCTTACCATCAAAACTAGGTACTAATTCAATTAGTACACAACTTAGCAGCAGTTGAAGTACTAGAATTTGATTTCTTTGTCCAGAAGTTTTCAACAGGTTGTTCAGCCAGTCAAGCAGGACTACCTTCGAACCCAGCCCTAAACATTTTGGATGCAAATGAGAAGCCCAGACACAAGAGCCAAACACACTGCCCATGCCTACGCTGTCACCAGAAGAGGCTACTCAGACATCTAGCACTGCTGTGCCCAGACACAGAGGTACTACCATCTAGACTGACCTGAGCGTTTCTCTACCCACCTGAATCCCAGAGATATCATGTACTCACAAGAAAGTTGTCCCAATGCCTAAAGCAACAGGCAAGTATCTTCTTTCAAGCATCACTGTGTTAGGTGAATGTCTTATTGCCATACAACACTGTCATCATCTATGTGCCATAGACAGCCAAGTCCAAACCTCTGCCAGCAAGAGAGATCGTATGAAACCTCCCTACAGTGCTTCAGGCAAAATTAGTACAGTTCATCCAGCTGCTCACTTATCCAACATTAACTCAAGAGCTGTGGGGGTGGTAACTCTGGCAGAGGAAAGGCAGCAAACCACTGGGGAAGTGTTGTATCCTCAGCCAGCACAGCTGCTTGCAAAATGATTTATCTTGCTACACCCCTAGCCCTGAGGGGCCTAATACATACTGACGACATTGAGACCAGCCATCACAGCCGCTTTTACACAGCAGACTAGTGGTTAGTGCACTTGCCTAGGCTGCGAGAGAAAGATGTTCACATCTCACCTCACCCTAAAGGGATCTGAAAGAGCACTGCCTGCTTCCTACATGGCGGCAGCTAAGCCTATGAGACCCCTACTGTGTAGCAGGGAATACATTGCCAAAAATATGTATGTATTCCGTGAACCCATCTGGGGCCTGGATGTCAGACTAGTACAGCAGGATCGCTAAGTTACCATTTCTGCTGCACACTCCATCTCCACCACACATGGACTCGGGCCGACTGCACAGCAACTACTGAATTACTAACTCACAGTCAACACTTGAGGACAAACTGATTTAAAACACATGGCTGCAAGCTGCCACAGCTGGGGACCAGCTACGCAGCCGGGTGAGGGGACTGGAAGGAAAAGCTGCATCACTGCCTGCTAGAACACAGCTCACCCTTCCTAAGGGCTGGGGGGGGCCTCTGGCGTGCAGCTCCCCTGCTCGGGGGTGCTGGGACACGGGCCCCGGGGAGCAGCCTCTGCCCCAGCTGAGCCAAGCCCCGCACAGCACGGCGGGCACACGCTTCCACGAGCCCGCATCATCGCCCGGCCTGCCTGCCTGCCTGCCCCAAACACCTACGGCCTCTGCGGCAGGGAGCCCCTCGCAGCAGCGCAGCCGGGATGCGCCGCACCACCGTCTCAGCCGGAGGGGGCCTCGCTCTGCGCGAACCGTGGCCGAACGCCGGCAGCGCGGACTAGGCCCCCCGCCCGGCCACACACCGCGGCCACCCCCCGGGCTTCCGGGCGCCCTTCTCCAGGCTGACCACGGCTCCCAGCGCAGCGGCCCAAGCAGCTCCGGGCCCGCTGCCCCCCGCGGCACCGCCCAGCAGCCGCTCGAAGAAACGAGGCTGCGGTCGCCAGGGCAACGGGGCCGACCGCTCCCCGGGGAGCCGCGGCAGCGCCGCTACGGCCCGCGCCCGCCCCTGGCACCCGCTGCCGGAAGTTTATTTATAGATTGGCCGGATACGTGCTGACGTCACGGAGCGCACCGCCCCCGTGCGTCAGCGTAAGGCGTACGTAATGGGAACGTGACACACGCACGGCGCGAGCTATTTATAGCTGCAGAAGGCGGAGAGGGGAAAGAGAAAGAACAAAAAAAAGAAAAAGGTGGCGCGCGGCGCCCCGACCGTTTGTTTGCCATCCGCACGCGCTGGGGGGCGGGGCCGCGCGCGCGTGGGCGCCGTCAGGTGACGGGTCGGCCCCAGGCCCGCGGAGAGCGGGCGAAGCCGGGCGGCCGGGCCGGGTGGCGGCGGCAGCGCGCGGAGGGGGCGGGGCGGCGGAGGGCGCGGGGCGGCCGCTGGGGGCCTTCCCCAGGCGGTGCGAGGGTGCGGCCGGGGCGCCGGGCGGGGGATTCCCCCTCCCCATCCCCACCCCACCCCCCATCCCCGGGAAAAACCCCACGGAAAATAAAAGCGTAACAGCCGGTCCCGGGCTTCCGGGAAGCGGAATCGCCGCCTGGGCCTGGCGGCGTAGCTCTGCCGGCAGGGCCTGCTCCTCCCGTAGCGTGCGTGGGCCGAGCGGCGGGGCCCGGCAGCCTCAAAGCACCCCCGCCTGCCTGCGCCCCCCGCCCCGCCGCCTCTCCCGCCCGCGAGGGGAGGGGGTCTCCGCCGCGAGGGGCAGCGCGAGGTCAGCGAGCCCCGCGCGGAGACGCTGCCGTCCGCGCTGGGCCCCGTCCCCTCCCCTTGCCTCGACAGCTGCAAAGCGCCGTCCCTCAGCGTTCCCCTGCCGGGGAGACGCGGGACAAGCCGCTGCCCGGGCCTGCGCCGCTGCGGGCCGCCGCCGTGCGGTGATGCCCGTCGGTACCACCGGCTCTACCGGGAGGCGCGGAGCGGCCGGGCCCGCTGCCAGCCCCCGCCCCGCCTGCCCCCGCGGAACCCCTTCGGTACAGCGCGGCCCGGCCCGGGTCACGGGGCGGGGGGGTGCCCCGGCGATCCCGGCAGCGGCGCGGGGACACCTGCTGGCGCCGCCGCCGCCGTCACGCGGCGCTCAGCTGGGCGGGCGCGCGGCGGGCCGGGCTCCAAGCCCGCCGGCGGGGTCACGGGACCGGGCGCGCGTGCCGCACCCGCCGTCACCTGCCCGCGGGCCGCCAGGGCGGGGGGGGCGGGGAGGTCACCCCGGGACCCCCTCCCGCCTGGGAGCGCTCGCCCCCGGGTAACGCGCCGCCAGCTGGAGGCGCCGCGGGGGAGCCGCCGGAGGGGCCCGGTCGCGCTGGGGGCGAAGCCAGCGGGCACGGCGGGCGGCTGCGCTGCTTGCGTGGGGACCGGCGGGCACCTCACCCCGCCCGGGCTCGCTGCCAGCCGCCGGGGCCGGGCGCACGGGAGCCAGCGGGGCTCGCTCGGTAGCTGGGGACGGTACGACGGCCAAGTGTGAGAGTCTGAAAGCCGCGCGTTGCTGGCACGCGTTATCAGCAGGAGGCAAACCCGGGTGTAATCTAGCGGAGGGGGCTGGTGTGGCCCCAGGTCTGCAGGTAACCTGGAGCTCTCTAGAAACGTTGGCAATATGGCGAAGCAATTATAAAGCCAACTGAAGAGCCAGGAGGGCGGCGATCGTGAAAAGACACAATTTTTAATGAAAACCTGTTTATGATACTGTTTGGGTTCGCATCGTTAGAAGATGCCATGCTAGGAAGAGGTATAATGAGTGATAAAAAGGTGAAGCTCAGTGGTGTTACCTGTGCATTGAAAAAAGGATACTCTGTCTTAATTTTAAGAGCAGCAGCCTGGAAAATAAAGGGAATTGCCTAAGCTCTTACGGGTACGAGTCCTGCAAATTTAAGTTACTGTTTTGTAACGACAAAAACAATAAAGCGGGGAAGTATAATGAGAAAAGATACCTAATTCAGAACAGATGGCAGGAAGCCTTTTTCCTCCTTGCATGGAACCACAAATGCACGGAATGATCAGTGGGGAATTTTGGTAGGGTGAAAGCACCAGAGTTATTCTAGCACTCAGCACATGAAAGCTTTGGTGAAGGAAAGAGAAAATGGGAATAAAAAAAAAATAATTCAAGTGCCCACAACTCCTAATTATTCATTAGTTTCTATTGCCAAATAGAACTGCAACATGACAAAGCTTTTGCCTCATCATCCCCAACAACTGTCTTATAAAAATACAAAACATGTTCTAGTAAAAAACAGGAGATTGTTCAAACATAAATTCTCTTGCTGCATGGCGTTCCATTCCCTTCCTGTACGGCAGAGTGTTGAGATCGGCCGGAACATACAGAACGATGCTGACTTGGAGTAGTCTTTGCAAAACATTTGCTGGTCTTTTCTTTCAGAGAGAATCTATCATGACTTTTGCTCCTTTGAAAATGAGGAGGTCCTTGTACAAGGAAAGCACATGCACCTTCTGCTACAGCAGCGAGCAGCTCCACTGATTCTCAGTTCCACTGCGGTGCTTCCTGTTTGTCTTTGCAAAGCTCGAACACTCGAGGGAGGCTAACTTAAGCAAGCAGAAGACGAGGCATGGAATCTCTTTTCCCTGTCATTCTTCCCCTTGTCTCCATCATTGAGATACATAGCTTTCTGCAGTCTTGGATCTCTGCTCTAGGTGCCCCAGAAGCAGTGATGGTTGTTTTCTAAATCTGTATTTAGATGGGTTTGGCTTTCATTTCTTGGTGTTTCGAATTTTTGCTACTTGAACCACATCACCGTCTCATACAGCACTCCACCTGTAAGTTATTTACGTGGCATACAGTTATAATCAGGTGAGACTGTCAAGCTCTTGCCTCCTTGAAGCGGGATGGAACAAAGCCAGCAATTCGGCTTCTCTTTTGGTTTAGCTTTCAAGATCAACTTTCCAAGAGATATTTCAAAGCTCAAATGCTTTCCTGAAGAGTATGAGGCAGTTGCATCCTCCTTTGCCTTTCTCACAGCTTTTCCTGCAGAAATGGCAGCAGGCTCTTCCTCTTTGGTAGAAGAGGAACAGACCAGCTTCCCTAATATCCTGGTTTCAGCTGGGATGGAGTTAATTTTCTTCCTAGTAGCTGATCTAGTGCTGTGTTTTGGGTTTAGGATGAGAATGATGTTGTTAACACACTGATGTTTTAGTTGTTGCTAAGCAGTGTTTACACCAAGTCAAGGGCTTTTTAGCTTCTCGCACCACCCCAGCAGCGAGAAGGCTGGAGGAGCACAAGAAGCTGGGAGGAGACACAGCCAGGACAGCTGACCCCAGCTGGCCAAAGGGATATTCCGTACCATGGGATGTCATGTTCAGTATATAAACTGGGGGGAAAGTTGGTGGCGGGCACTGGTCAGTGGGTGGTGAGCAATTGCATTGTGCATCACTTGTTTTGTATATTCTAATTCTAATTGTTATTGTTGTTGTTATTATTTTCCCTTCCATTTCTGTCCTATTAAACTGTCTTTATCTCAACCCATGGATTTTACTTTTTTTTTTATCCCAATTCTCTCCCCCATCCCACTCAGGGCAGGGAGTGAGCAAGCGGCTATGTGGTGTTCAGCTGCCTGCCAGGTTAAACCACAACGCCTAAGCTGGTCCAACAGCAGCACACCTGTGCTCAGCGCACTTTGCTCCTTTTGTTTGTAAGTTTGTTTTGGCACTGCTCACTCCCGCCATCTCCAGAGGGCTGCACACAGGAGCACGCGTAATGCAGCTCCCTGTATGACATTTCCAGCCTGCTCTGGCCTCTGGCAGCCATGACTTGTCAGTTTCACTCAAGTTTAGATTTCAAGATGATTTTCACAACCCCAAAGACTAGACCCTGAGCTCTAGTCCTGGAGCTAGGACCATAAGTTCAGGCCGAGCGCATACACCATGGTCTGGTCTTTCATATATGGTGCAGGGGGTGGAACTGGGACTGGTTTCATCAGCTCACTAACACTTAGCTGATTCAGAGATGCCAGAAGATTTAGTCATAATTGAAGAAAGCTGATGCTTAAACTCTCTTAACCTGCGACGTGATACTAAAGACCACTTCTGATCTTTGATATCTAATAAGCTTGAAATAGTCCAGATCTTCTCAGGTGAATTATTCATTTCTTTATATAAGCAAAAAAAGCATCATTGCCATTGAGGGGTCTGAGGCCTCATGCATTAGTAAGACATAAACAATAATAGTAATTAGTTTTCAGTTCTGTGTCTTTATTTCCTAAATCCCTTGTTCTAATCTTACAGATGGGAAAACAAAGCGGGCAGAGGTAAACGGAGTTGTGCCAAGACACAAGCCATGACAGAGACAAGCAAAAAACAAAACCTGGACAGCTGGTTACCTTGGCAGCTGGACTCTCCCGCTGACCTCTCCTTGAATCCCTCGTCCTACCCCAGCTGAGGAACTTCTGCCCGATGGCTCTTGGAAATGGTCAGCTCAGGTAGCACAGCGATGAGAAGGGAGAGAAACGGACAGGGAAAGAGTAGGAAGGAAAGAAAATGCAGTCCAAGAAGAGGTGAGAGAGGCAGCAAATGGAACGCAATGCACGGTAAAATGGGTAAATGGTTTGGAGATCATTAGGAGTAAAACAAACAGGGTAACCGGAAAGATGAGGTAATAAGAAGAGATGGAATTTAAAAGGGTCTGCTGATTCTGCTCATAGAAGATGTTAGGAAAAGTAAATAAATAATAAGTTAATGCTTTTGAGGAGCTATCCTTTGTCAACACGAACAGAAAGTATTAGTCTGCCAGAACAGCAATGTCTGATGAACAATCCTAAATGATTATTTGGTATAAATGGTTATTTTATTTACAGTGATACAGTTGCATTTGTGTAGTACTCCATGTGGTAAGTAGAGAGACTCCTTGTTAGGAACAGAAATTGACAATCCAGTCAAAAATTAAATTAAGAAAGGATGGGCTCAGAAGGAAGCCATGGGAAAAAAACTTACAAAATAATAATTTCTATTATTTTATTAATTATATAGTAGAGGGGAAAAAATACTAACTTTTGCTGTTTATAAAGCAGCCCCATGGCCTTGATTCTTCATTAAAATCCATCTCTCTGTAATAAACGTTACACTCATCAAGATCTTTGCCCGGGCTGAGCTTCAGCTTTCCCCCTGCTCCCCCCATCATTTTTCTTGAAGTGAACACAATCAATTAAGATTGTCTTTCTGAAAGAGTCAAGGCCAATGCAACATGTAGTTCTTGTGTATCCGTGATAAAGCCAGTTTAAAGCTGTTTCATTACTACATAATTAATGTACTTAATTTAAGATCCCTCTGAATGCTTCTTCATCTTATTTAATAATGTGCTATGCTTGCATGTCTGAACCTTGTCTAGTTCTGGCTTCTCCCATTCCTAATGCCCTACATGGGCAGTAGGAATTATACTCTCAACAGCCCCTCTGCTTAGTGTGACCGCAGTTTGGTCTGTGGGTTTGTCTGCAAGGCAGTCGTTCCTTTTGTTAATACACGACCTCCTTTACTTTTAGTTTTGGATCTCCACAAGCAAGAAAGAATCGCCTATTGTTTTACAAGTCAGGCAAAGTGAAGAGGCTGAGTCAGTCCAGGAATATTCAAGCCTCCCCATCTGTGGTATTGCAGAATTCCAGGGCAATTCCACCAGTTGGTGGAGCTTCTGTCTGGGAAAACAGAGCTATTGTGAACAAAGCATACTGCGCATATTTCTAACATTCATAAAAGACTGCATTTGAATCATTTGAATCTTTCTCAAAATTTCTTCCTTTGGGGCAAAAATTTCCAACGCATGGCCTCAATCCAATTATAGTCACTTGGAAAATCTCAGCATAAACCACTCAAACATTTTTTTAACTTGGGAAAAGAAAATATAAACTTTTGACTGTAGAAGTATGACGGCAGGCTAGATTAGACTGGGATTTAATTTAGTCAAGACTACGATTCAGTTTTGGCAGGGGGTACCCCCTGCCAAACACACCACCAAAGGCTAAGCTAGGCCTTCCCTGCTTCCCCACCATGACCTTTGTATGACGAGGGCACCTTTCAAACAAAGGAGGCAGGATAAGTTCCTCTTTCAGTTTGGAAACACAGCAGTGACACACTGAGTGTCCTGACTGCCTATTGCAGCGTGCTACCTCACATATGGAAACTTGCTGCCCTAACCACGTAAGGCAGCCAAGGCAGAACTGCTGCTCCAGGCTATCCAGACTCAGCTAGGTGTCATTTTGACCAGGATCACATCCTATTTTCAAGACTTTAGTCACCTTGATCAGCACCAGAACCTGTTACATTTATTTTCTGAATGGCAGGATACCATGGTAGGATTCTGATTCAGACCTAAATCCAACAGGGTTTTAGGTGACCAAATTAAGAACTGCATTGTTTTCTTTAGTGCCCCATCCCCAGAAAGAAATCCAGAAATCCAAATTAATCATCTAACTCTTTGCAGGCATGCAGGGTGATAAAAGGGTACAAAGCAGACTACCTGCAACAAGTTGACAGGGGCCACATCCCAAAATCCTGCCCCTCTGGAGCCAGGATATGCAGATTAGGACTGCATGAAGTCTCAGGGTGTCAGAATCCTATCTTGAAGATGCTCACCTATAAGTTTTTTCAAAGACACAGCTGGAAGAAGGTGGGTCCTACCTTCTGTTGACTGTAGCTTTGTTAGTTACAGCACTTCCTAGAAAAGAGAAGATCTGTGTTTCAGCTCCTTTCTCTGCCTGAAGAGACTCAAATCCACACTGACCATTACCCGAGAGAACCAGGTTATTGGTTGTCTAGGAAGGTATGGAGGGGAAAGGAGCTTTTACTATAGAAACCATGCTCAGTAGGAAGGGATTAATCAGGCAAGAAAGTTCATGTAAGGTCATGGCAGTGTTTTCACACTGTAGGTGTTTAGCATAAAATAACACAAGCCATCCTTGGAGCAGGAGTGGATAGACACATCTCCATCCCAGCAGACAGCCTGAAGCACTAGACTACAGTGCTTGTACACAATCCTGGAAGCAGTTTCACCACTTCAAATGGGTGGGTGAGATGCCACCCAGAATGATGCAGGGATTACAGCAATCTCCTGGGAGGTGGGGAATGTAGGTTGACTCTTCCCATCCCCACACTCACCCCCCCTGCCCCAGACAAACTAGGTGAATCTGGATTTCTGTGCAAGTCTACCAAGCTACCATGTAATTTGGGTGCACCAACTGACTCCTCTTTCGGCCTTTTCCTAGAAGGTGGCATTTAGGCAGAGGAACAATTGGTTTCTATTGTTGGAGGAAGATGGGGACATTTGTAGGTAATGCAGGGGGATATACTCTTTGAGCAGGAGGCTGGACTAGGTGACCTTCCCAAGAGCACTTCTACGGCACTGCTGAATTTAGGTGCCTCCAGATAGATGGCAGCTGGTCAGGATGTCTGGATTGTGCATAAAAGCCTAAAACCAGTGACATTTTCATTGCCTTTCATTGCCCAGAAATTTGCAGCCTAAAGACTGGCCTGGACCGCACAAACTCTGGTCTCAGAGAAGTCAACAGTAAATTCTGATAAGGAGTTACCGTCAGGTTATTTGGCCATAAATGGAAACGCGTGGGTGGACACTGGGAGCAAACCCCTCAGCCTCTCCACATTGTTTGCTCCCAGTGCCCCCCCCCGTAACATTCAGTCTCCCCAACTCTGGCATCATCCAGAAAACGTCCCTCAACAACCCTCCTTGCCTCCCGGAGCTTTATTTCTCCTCCACATTGCTACAGGCTTCCTTCCCTCATTGCACAGCCTCCAGCGCCTGGTTTGATTATCGTGAGTTATCCAGTAGGCCCGGGGAACAGCATCCTTCTGGCCCTCGCTCCTGCGCCACCACCTCCAGTGAATCAAGCCGACATGTACACACCAATTAGACAATTCACCTTGTGTTGTTCCTGTCCCCTTATCTCTTCCCTCTGCCCCGGTGTTTATCCATGGATTGGGAGCTCCTTGCATGAAGGACTTCCTTCTCGCCACTTCGGAAGTGTGTGGCGGATGACCCCATGGGTCACCAGGAACAGCAGCGCAGCGGGCCGGGGAGAGCGGGGTGCCCAGCACCCTCTGCAGCACCCGCACCCCCCCGAAGCACATAGCGCTCCCCGCACCACTTTCTAACCATTTTCTCCAAATATCCCATTTCCTGTGTAGTGGTTCTTTAAATAGCACTTCGAGGATTATTTTAAAGGCTTTCAAAGCACTCTTGCTGCCGGTTTGGGGTTTGGGGTCGGTTTTGTTGGTTGGGTTTTTTTGTTGGTTTGGGGTTTTTTTTTTGGTGGGGTTTTTTTTTTAGCCTTCTTGCATGACGATGTTTCCACATCGTGGGAGATGGGAAAGGCTCGAGCAAGCTGCGAAGTTGCACGGGCTACCCGGGGGATGGCAAAGGGGTGGCCAATACGGTTTCTGGGACCGTCCAGCCGGTACCGACATTTTGCGCTTGCACACACCCCCGGTGCGGGGCTGCGCGTTTCGGGATGGCAGTGTGACCGATACCCGGGGGTAGCTCGCCCGGGGGGGCGGGGGGCATAGCCCCGGGGCGGCGGCCGCGCTGCGCGGAGCCCCTTTCCCGGCAGAGAGGCCGCGATGCAAAGGAGAAATGACAGCATGGAAAGCGGAGTATTTTTATCTGGGCCGGTGCCCGGGGTGAGCGGCGGGCGGAAAGTGCCACCCTCTCTCCTCCCCTGCCCTCAGCCGCCCACGACGGCAGCGGCATCAAAGGGAATCTCCCTTCTCGCGGCGTGTCAGCACCGGGGATGAGCGCACCGGCCCGTCATGGCATTTTCACTTCTCCCGGCGCTTACTCAACAGGCGGAGGGGAGGGTTGGGGGGGGTTGGGGGGGGGCGGGGGGAGGACTCCCAACCAGCCGCCGCTTCTGCCATGAGGTCACCGCCGCGCTATGCGCGCCCGCCGCCGCCCCTGCTCCGCTCCGTTGCGTCAGGCAGGGGGTATCCCCGCCGCGGCCGAGCGGGGCATCCCCGCCGCGGAAACACCCCGCGCTTCCACGCGTGTCCCTCGGCGGCGGGGCGGAGGGATGCTGGCTCCAGCCCCTCCGCCGCCCGGAGTGTCAAGTGGTGCGCCGGGGGGAGGGCGGGGATGGGACGGGACGGGATGGGATAGCAGCGCGAACTGCACCGAGGGAATCGCCCCGAACCGGCAGCCCGGCCGCACCGGCCGAGCGGGAGGCCAGGCGCCAAGCGCCGCCCGCCGCGGATTTTTTTGCGGGTGGAGGACACCCGGGACCGGCGTCCCCGGGCGCAGCTCTGTCCCCTGCGCAGAGTCGCGAGGGGCAGCCGGGAGGGTGGCGTCGGTGTGTGCAGGGGGGTGGGGGGGCTGCGTGGGCGCGGCGGGGTCCCCGCGGGCGGGCGGTCCCCGCGGCCCCGCACTCCACCCCCTGCGCAGAGGAAGCCGGGCGCGGGCGGGGGCGTGGCCCCACGACAATGGGACTCGCCGGCGCTATAAATACCCGCCCGCGTCTATATTTGGTTTGGCCGGATCACAATCGGGGGGCCCAAAAATAGCCCCGCGCGCCCGCCCGCCCCGCCGCCGCCGCCGCTCAATGGGCTCCGGCTCCGCCCCCTCCCCCGCGCGATCCCGATCGCCCTGCACGGGGCCCGGCGGCTAAATTTAGCAACGCCGCTTGCGTCAATGACGCGGCTGCCGTGCGTCAGCCCGTTACGCCCCGCCCCTCGGAACGGGGCCCGCCGCGTCCTGTGCGTGGATTGGCCGCGGCGGCACGAGGATGGCGTTCCGCGGTGACGTGCAGGCGCTGATTGGCCCCGCCGGGGGCTGGCTGCGTCCGGACGGGAAGTGTCGCCGCGCGGGGAGCCCGGCGGCCGGCGGGTTCCCCCGGGGGGGGGGGGGGGGGGGGAGCGCAGCGGGGGCCTGGCAGCGGCGCCGGCACGGGAGGGAGGCCCAGCCGCCTCGGGAAGGGGATCCCGGGCCCGTACGTGTCCGCCGAGTCGAGTCTCCGAGGGCCGCGCTGGCCCCGGCCTCCCCTCCCCGCCGCCCCGGGCAGCAGGGCGGTCTGCGGCGGTGCCGGTGAGAGGCCGGTGGAGCGAGAAGCGACGAGTCCCGAGCGGCCAAAGCGAAAGTGTCGCCGCCGCCGGTCCCTCCTCCTCGAGGCGGCGGGCGTGCGCCAAGCGGGGCGCCTCGCTCGCCCCCGGCCCCGCAGCGCCCCGGCGCCCGTCGGCAGAACGCGTGTCGCAGAGCCCGACCGTATGAAGCACAAGCACAGCAAGCAACGGCCATAACGGCCGCAATGACACTCGCAAACGGCCCGGCTGCCGCTGCCGGCGGCAGAACTAAATACAGCAGCGGGCGCGGCGGCGGAGCGGCCGCTGGCGGCGGGGCACCCAGCGCCCAGGCCCGGTGCCCCAGACGAACACAGACACACGCAGGCGGTAGCACGGACTTCCCCGGGGCCGCTCGCCCGAGCGCCCGCTCCCAGCGGCATCGCCCGCAACCTGCTCTTCGCCCGTGCGTGCTGGAAAGTTTCATAAGAATATAAAAAGAGAGGGGGAGGGAAGGGAAAAGAAAAAAAAAAAAAAAAGGAGGTAGGAGAAAGAGAAAAAAGATTAAAAGAAAAAAGGGAAAAAGAAAAAAGTAAAAAGAAAAAAAGAAACGTTTAATAATTCATCCTGAAAGTGCCACTGATTAACCAAGAGCTCTTTCCCCCTCCAGCCACTCCAGGAGAGCGCTGCTGCGTTTGCAAAACAGCACAACACGACCGCTGCTGTTGTTAGTAATAATAATAGCAGTAATAATTACAGTAATAGTAATTTTAATCTGTCTCGGGAGCGACTCGCCCGGCTGTGGCGGGCGGCCGGCCGCCCTGTCCCGCTGCCGGCCGCGCTGAGCGCCCGCCTCATCCGCGCTGCGCGGCTCTGCGCGGCTCTGCGCGGCTCTGCACGGCTCTGCGCGGCACGGTGCGGCGGGAGCGCGGCGCACACACTGGGGCGGGGGGGGGGGGGGGTCAGTAGCGTCAGGCTCCCATGGCGTCACTATTGACGTTTCGCATTCCAGCCGCTCTATGGAGAGGCCGCTAGGGCTCCTCTCACATAAATGACGTTCAGAGAGAGGGAGCGGGAGAGCAGCGCAGAGAGGCGCCTCCGTCCCCTCTCTCCGCGCAGGCACACGCGCACCCCGGGGCACTCGCACCGGGGACACGGGCGCAGGTCCCGGCCCGGCTCCCGCCGCACACACACAAAGGCACATCGCGGCGGCGGCGGCTCGGCATCCCTCGCCCGCCCGCCTGCTCCTTCCCTCCCTCCGCCCGGGGACGGGCTGCTGGCTCCTCAGGCTTTTGCAATCCTTTTCCATGCCTCGGGATAACGCACCCTCCGGACCTGCAGCCGCCGGGAGTCTCCGGGGTTTTGTGTCTCGGGTCGTGCCGCTGGACAGCGCCTACATGCGCCTTTAAGGAAGCGGGCACCTACAAACTAGATGTAAAGACGGAACCTTCACAGCAACCGAGTACGTATACGAATGAACGGGAGCAGCTGAGGGAGAGGGACAACGCGACGTGTCCCCACTCCGGGAAAGTTGCGCTGCCGGGGTAGATGCTCGGGAGATGCCGTCGGCGGGCGATGCGGCTCAGCCGACGCGCTGCCGTGCCGGGCTCTCGCTGAAACTTTTCCCTCTCCTCCGCCCCCCCCTCCCCCCCCGCCCCCCCCCCCCCCCCCCCCCCCCCCCCCCCCGCTCCGTGGATGCTCATTTGCCGCTCGGCTTCCGAGCCTCCCGGGCGTCTCCGCAACCCCCGCCGTGCCCGGGGCACCGCCGTCCCTCGCAAACGGGAGGGCTGTGGGTGAGAGGAGCGGGAGCCGGAGCCGGTGGTACTAAGGTATTTCTGCTAGTTGTTGTCATGGAAATGATGCTGCCGGCGGCGGCGGGGAGTTTACAGCGCCGGTGATGAATGGCAGTAATTTGTCTCCTTCCTTTAACCGCGCTTGGGAAATAGGTGGTTTTGCTTGCAGAAGTTCGAGCTGTCTAATAGGGGCGGCGGGGCAGGTTGATCTAATCTCACCCCGGGAGAGAGCAGCCCCCCTCGGCAGCCCGAAAGAGCTCGCCCAAGAGGTAATTGCTGGAATGTGACATACTGTATTGAAATGAGACGGGATCTTTGCTCGGCACGTCTGCCCGGCATCTGCTCCTCGGAAATGTGCACTTTTCCCTTCGGAGGTCAGAAGCCGTAACGAGGGGCCGCGGTGCCCCGGCACGGGTGGCCCCGTGCGGGGAGCCAGGGCTGCCCCGCTCCCTGCCCCGCCGCGCCGCTGCCTTCTCCCCCCCCCCGAGCTGCGAAATAAGTTTCAGTCTTGGAAAGAGGCGAGAAAGAGTTGGCTTGTGATACTGTGTCGGGGGACAGTTATGGGGACGGCATTATCGCGATACTCTGTCCCGGGCGGAGATGCGGCTCACCTTCGCGCGGCTAGTTAATAACGCTGTTATTTAACTTGCAATTTTTGGAGACGATGGATTACGTGCGAGGGTATTTCCCAGGGAAAGGGCGGAAAACGCTGTTTTCTGGGGGTGGTGGTGGCGTGTTGGGATCGGATTTTTTTTTCTCCAGAAAATAAAAAAAAAGTTTGGGAATGAATCGCTAACTTTTATCCAAGCCGCTTCAATCGATTACATTCTTCGCCCTATTTTTCTCTCCTCCGTGGAGACCGTTGTGTGCTGGAGTCAAGCCCCGGTAAAAAAACAATGGACTAAACCAGACCAGACGGTTCCTTCGGAGGTGAAATCTCACGCGAGCTCGTGGATGTTTGCTGGAGTGACCGTGCGGCTCGGGGCGATTCCTCCCCCCCAAAAAACAAATCGCGAGCTAACCGGCGGTGGAAATCGAGCTCAAAACTTTTTAATTCAATGGAGCTTCCCCCTCCGCGGTCCCTCCCGGGTAAATGAAGGTTTCGAAACTCGCCTGAAGAAGTCACAATCACAATGGAGTATTTCACGGTTTCCTCCTCGTATTACAGGGTGGGGAGGGGTGTCACTCGGGGCTGAATGTAAAGTGCACGGAGGAAGAAAAGAGCTTTGACAAGGGTAGTTATTTCCTCCTAATTTACAGCCCTTACGGCGCTGCGCTCCTGGCTCGGGCGGCTGCAGTCCGAGGGGTGTTGCATGGTTAAAGCGCAGCGAGTGTCTCTAGGTAACCGGCGGCCCGGGGGGTGGAGGAGCCCCAGGGCGCTCCGCGCCGAGCGGGAAGCCGCCTCGCCGGAGCTCGGCAGGGAACAAAACCCTCGGGAAGAGAAAGGGATGAGCTGACAATCACTTAACATCCCGGGAGCTGGCGAGGGGTGGGGGAGTGGGGGGATCAAAGGAGAGGGGAGCGGGGAAGGCAATGGAAAAAAGGACGAGGAACGGGAGAAGGAGTCGCCGGGGAGCGGCTCCCGTGGGCAGGGGC
Organism: Falco biarmicus; assembly: GCF_023638135.1. Classification (NCBI taxonomy): domain Eukaryota; kingdom Metazoa; phylum Chordata; class Aves; order Falconiformes; family Falconidae; genus Falco; species Falco biarmicus. Next base: position 71,136,381 of record NC_079290.1, read on the forward strand.
CGGCGCCGCCGCGCATCCCCCGCGCTGCCGCGGAGCCCCCGGGCCGTGCTGGCAGAGCCGGGCGGCTCCTCCGAGCCGGGGGTACGCGGCGGGGCCGCACTCCCTCCCCCGCGCCCACGGTGGTGACCGCGGGGCGTCCCGCGGGGCCCGGAGACGCCGCCGGTTACCGGGCTGGCAGGGTACCCCTCGAGCTCGGCAGGTACCCGCGCGTAGAAACTTCCAGCCTGCTTCCCGCCCGTCCCTCCTCCCCGGGAAAAGAAAGTTCCCGCGGGGAAGCGGACGCGCGGGGATGCTTTGCTCCGCTCCTTGGAGTCACCCCGCCCGAGGCTCTCCTCTTGCCTTCCCTAGGCTCCTTGCTCGGGGAACTAACCGGCAGCTCCGCTGTCCCAGCCCTCTGCTTTCTGCCTTTTGTGCGATGCGGGGGCGGGAGCCGGCAAAACCGCGCTCCCCGCCCGGCCGCCCCTGCCCCGCCGCGGGGCGAGGCGAGCGCTTTGCCGTGCGAGCACGGGGGAAGGTGCCCCCGCGTCCCGCCGGGGAGAGGCGGGGGGGCCGCCCTCTGCCCCGCCGGGCACCGCCGCCCCCTGACCCTGCCTTCTCCCCCCGCCGCTGGCGGACAGAGCCCGGGTCGGAAGAGCGCCCTCAGCCGAGGCCAGGCCCCAGACCCGCCTCCGCAGAGAGGTCCCAGCCGGCACCCACCCCGCCGCCCGCCGCCGCCGCCGCCGCCGCCGCCCGCACCTCCAGCCCCACCATTCAGCGCGCAAGATACCCGCCAGGTAAGCTGCCGCTCCGCGGGGCCGGGCGGGCCGGCGCCTCCCGGCAGGGAGGAGGAGGAGGAGGAGGAGGAGGAAGGGGTGTGTGTGTGTGTGCGGGAGATCCTGCCGCGGCCCCTACCCTTCCCAAATCCGTTCGGCATCATCGGTCCCCGGCGTCCCGTACGGGGGCCGAGGGACGTTTGGATCCCAAATGGATCTGGGCAGCGCTCTTAGCGATGCCGCGTCAGGGCACATGGCGGTGGCAAGCCCCCAGCCCGAGATGTGCCGGAGTGAAGGGGAAAATGGGTGGGATGTTGGCGTCCCTGCGAGGAGCCCAGCTTCCCTGGCGTGGAACTGGGCATCCCGCACGTCGAGCTCTCGCAAAGGTAGCAGAATAACGAGCTCCGAATGTCCCTACCATCATTTGGGCATTGATGACAGGTTGCTCTTCAATGCGCCTCCTGTGGGTATTTGGTGTTCTTTGGGGGTTTTTTTTGTTGGCTTTTTTTTTTATATATTGTTGGATAAAGAAGAAAAAATGCCAGGTTATTTACTTTGCTGGGTAATTAATACTGGTTCTCTAAGTGGAAAAGTAGGGGTTAGAATTAGTCAAGTGTGCTGGCAAAGGGCAAGGTAGGAGGAGTCCTGCAGAACCAGGAGAGACCAGACCTTTAGGTTAGGGATATTTTTTCTGTCCTGAGGTCGAACTTATTTTAGACTTCTGTTTTCTTACTCCACTTTGCACAGAATTCAGTGACATAACCCTGTTATGCTCAGAAGAGCACAGAAAAAAACATAATGATCTGTTTCCCTGAACTCCTGCTCATTTTCTAGGCTAGCAAAAAAGCCTTTTTCCTTCACAGGGCTGTGTATCAACACATCCACTTGTGACATTATCTGTCCGCTCGCTCCATTGTATTCCTCAGTCAGTTCTCAGTGGAGGTGTGTGGAAGGAATGTCTTTCTCTTTTTACCTGATTAAGCACTAATCACTATGTTTTAACAGGCAGTCCTTTAACAAATGATAATAATAGGACTTTCCATTAAATGTGTGTGCGTGGAATGGCATGGGCAGAAACTGCTAGGGAAAAAAAAGAGAACGGTAGAAAAATACATAAATAACATTGGGAGGCAAGGCTTGTGAAAGGGTTGTCCTGCTTTTTACTTTAAGCGTTTGGATTTACAAGCAGGAAGGTCTTAATTTCAGCACTATTTTTTTCTCAGTTTTTAATGTTTTCTGGAGAAGAAGAAAGATATGAATGGTTTGTGACAGGACAATAATTGAAATATCATGCTTAGTTCAAACATGTTTATCTGAAAAGCAGGCAGGAAAGAATTAAAAGTTGATTTAATACAAATTATTTGGACTCCTGCATGCCAGGCTCAAGTGAATATTTTAAAATAGTAAGTGTAGGGAGTTCTTAAAATACCGAGGAAAACCTCATTATTTTCAAGGCAGCTTTTTTTTTTTTTTTCAGTATGAATTGTTTCTCAAGTGCTTTTGGAATACAAATTACCACAATTAAGAAGAGATGAACTGCACTTAATTTTGATATACGTTTTCTCCATATTTACTTTTCTCTTCACAACAGAATGTATACTAATTGATGTGTTTTATTCCTCTGCTGTGGAACCAAAACACACCATGCACTTTTAGTTTGGGTTGCAAATATTGGGCTAGAGTCTCCCAGTGTTTAGTCAGGCAAACCTCAGATGGATTGCAGAACTGGGTCCATTATTTCCTGAGAGCAGCAAAGGAAAGAGCAGACTAGTAGGAAATGTAAAAGAAAACCAAAATCAAATCTTTATAGCCAGACACTGTGTTGCTTCAACCATCCCAGCTATTGGTGAACCACATTAACTTTTATGACTAATGGATAAAAACTATTGTATTAGCAGCCTCAACCTTGCTTTCCCATGAAAACAGAAACAGAAATACCACATACTTTTTCTCTTACATTTTTGCAATTTTAAGGGTATGTTGTACCACCCACTTTTTTAGGAGAATGTTGTACCACAGATAAGCTTTGAAACTACTAGTTAGGCAGCAACCTTAAATTATTAGCTGACCAGAAATATGCTTCAAAGGCCCAGAGCTGAGTAAGCAAAATTGATGTTTGCAAGTCCTAAGCAGCAAACACTGTGATTTGAGCCATTCCTGTGGCATGCACTGCAGATGCTGTTTCTTTTAAAATAAATATAATTTTTAATACTATGCATTTGATAATCTTGTTTACCCTTCGTGAAAATTTTACGGCACAGTTGCGTGCATACTGAGATAGATTTAGAGCCACAAACTGTTTTCATTCTGCTTATCTAATTCTCATTGACACCTATGTATATTAAGCAGCAGATGCAGGGCAGCTTGAGATGGAGTCTTCTCTCACTGACGCTGGTATAAATTCACGTTGTTCCCGCAACTAGCTGAGAGCTGGCTCCCTAATACCTAATGCTTAGTCGATGCCCCATGCCTATTTCTTGTTGAAAGGCAAAGACTTGAGGCTGATTTATCTGTCGCCTGTCCAGGCCAGAGTGGGAGTCGGGTGTCTAGCTCCGTGACGTGTGGGAAAGCTTCTAGGAAAGACGTTCACAAGGGCCTGGGCCGCAGCCTCAGTGTGCTGGACTTGTTGCTAACGTTGCCCTTTGCCCTTGCAGATATGCCCTGTGTGCAAGCGCAGTATAGCCCTTCACCGCCCGGTTCAAATTATGCAGCTCAGACCTATGCGTATGGCTCGGAGTACAGCTCAGAGATCATGAACCCTGACTATGCCAAGCTGACCATGGACCTGAGCAGTACCGAAATCACCGCCACTGCCACCACCTCCCTTCCCAGCTTCAGCACCTTTATGGAGGGTTACTCTGGCAGCTATGAGCTCAAGCCTTCCTGCCTCTACCAAATGCAATCTGCCTCCTCTGGCCAGAGGCCCCTCATAAAGATGGAAGACACGCGGCTCTCCCCATACCAGCCCTCACTGCCACCCTCCACGGATGAGGGGATGCCCAGCACTTCCATGTACTTCAAGCAATCCCCGCCCTCCACGCCCACCACGCCCGGCTTCCCCTCTCACCAGAGCCTGTGGGATGAGCCCCCGCTGCAGCCCACGCAGACCTGCCTGCCGCCCAGCCACCTGATGGACGCCGCGCCCATGAAGACCGTGCCTCCGCGCTTCCCCCTCTTCCACTTCAAGCACTCGCCCCCCCACACGCCGGCCACGGCCACACACATGTGCTATGACCCTGCCTCCCTGAGCCTGCCCCTGGGCTCCGACAGACCCGCCGCCAGCCAGGCGCCCATGGAGGGCCATTCCTACGGGCTTCACCTGGCCAAAAGGCCAGCCACCTTAGCCTTCTCACCGCTCGGCCTCAACGCAGCCACCTCCAGCCTGATGGGTGAGAGCAGTGGTGGCGGCAGCAGCGGCCTCCCATCTCCACCCAGCAGGAGCTCCTCATCCGGGGAAGGCACCTGCGCCGTCTGTGGGGATAATGCCGCCTGCCAGCACTACGGGGTACGGACGTGTGAGGGCTGCAAGGGCTTTTTTAAGGTGAGAGCTCTGCTGTTTGCTCCCCTCCCTGCTTCCCCCAGCCCCCCCTCCCTCCCCGCCTGCCCCAGCACGCCCCTGCTCCTCGCCTGGGGAGCTCGGGGTGTTGTGTGTCCAGGCTCAGGGCCCCCAGCAGGGCGGGATGGACACCTGCCCAGGGTTTTTGAAGAAGGCCAAAGCGAGCCCTCCGTAGGGTAAGAAGATGAGCCAGTCTCTGCTGAGGAAGGGCTGTGGCAGTGAGCTGGGCAAACCACATCTCCGGTCTGCCAGCATCCCCCAGCGGAGCACAGGTCACCCCTCTCTGAGCTATAAACTGCATTTATTCTATAGTGAAGCTCACCTGGAATACGTGCAGCCTGGGTTTTACTCAGTCCCTTGTTCCTGTTAAAACTCATTTTGGAGTGAGAAAAGGAACCCTGATATCATAAAAGTCAGTATTTCAGTGGATGGCAGCAGTGCCGTTTGCCGTGCTGGGGCGGTTGGGGTGAGGAGGGCTGGGGGGTCGGCACCAGGAAGAAACTGATTTCATACACGGGACACCCAAGCGCTTCTGGTTTTACTTGGTGGCTGCCTCATCATTACACTTCAGTTGGGGAGCCCAGTGAGTCCTCACCAGTGGGAAGCTGCTTGCAGAGCAGTGACTAAGCACTGCACAGGGTCCCGGTGCCTGATCGGTAACGGAGAAGGCTTTGCAGCTGAATAGCAACACAAATAACTCACGCATGGCAGTTTCTCAGTGGAAACTTTGTGCTTACATTTTTAAGAACGGAATACTCTCTTTTGCTCTTAGATATGGGTGCTTTGTAATTTCCTTGCAGAAAAATGATTTCAGATTGCAGTATTATTTTCAGAAATAGCTTGTTTTCAGTGAAGAACTTGGGATATACTTTCGGTGTGATGGTTCTGGGCAGCATGTTTAAGATTTGATGTGTTTGGGGTTGATTTGTTATGTTCCTTCCTGCAAAGACAGCAGTCATGCCCCTGTTCTGGTAAAAGATGGGAATAAAAATAGTCCAAAAATAGTTGGAGGGAGGGCTTACAAGATTTTTTTTTTAATTGTAGACAGAGCTGCTAATGTTACTTAATAATAATCCTTCGACAACATGGTAAAATACCCATCTCCTATGTAACTCATTTGTTATTTAAATATAACTAGAAAAAGGAACACAAATGACCTGGAAATAGCAGCTCTTATGGGCCCGATCCAGCTCTTATGGGCCCGATCCTGCACCTGTGGAAATCAGTACCATATCCTTGATTTGGAGTAGTACCTAGATCTTATTCTGCAACATTAAACAGTTTTCAGCTCCAAAGTGCAATGAACAATATTTGCTGTGTCTTTTAAATTTAGTACATTGAGGCTGTTATTTGAAAAGGAACACAAATTACAAAATAATATTTATCCATTAATTTAATTGCAGTGAAAGATTTAATACTGAATGTTGAATTGATACATTTGTGCCTGCTCTGATGTCTTTCCTATTAATGCCTTGTTTTGGTGCTAAGTTTTTTATTGATGTATCTTTGATTTTGAGTATGGAAACACATAATACATTTTTGCATCAATATTTGTTACATTCTCTCAAGGCTTACCAGGTTTTTACAAATTTTAAATTTATTGTATGGTTTTAAGATCAATTTAAGGTTAGTTAAATGTATGTGACTACAGTATAATTCTGTGGGTTTTTTCCCCAGGTCAGGTTAGCTTTCCCAGAAATATTTCACTACATGTATTTTGTAGGGGTTTCTGGGTATTTTTATTTTTCTCCCTGATGATTTTAATGGCTAACCAAACCAGTTATTGTGGTATTTGACTAACAATAGTGATAGCAAGAGAAGTACATTGGAGATCATTTTGATTTTATTTTAATAAGGTCAGCAATAATCAAGGGAATGAACCAAGTAGAAAATTGTTCCCATAGGGGTATTAAGAGCGGAGATAATCTAATCCCCAAAGGTAGATGTGATGACCTGGTAATTTCAGATATGATTTTATCATTCAAAGTTGCCTGTCTCTAGAGACTTGCTTCAGAACAATCCTAGATGATTTTCATTGTCAGCAGCTAACACTAATAAAATTGTTTTTCCTGCAGGCTAGTGTGTTAGGAAATTAATTTTATCTAATTATATGAATTGCACTGTCGCTTTTCATGTTGTAATTAAAACACATTTTGTCAGGTTCTGAGTTGTTCAAGAAACAATCAGTTTACTATTTTTGTGTTGCATTTTCACAGAGAACAGTTCAGAAAAATGCAAAATATGTTTGTCTGGCAAACAAAAACTGTCCAGTGGACAAGAGACGTCGTAACAGATGCCAGTACTGCCGGTTTCAGAAGTGTCTCAGCGTCGGCATGGTTAAAGAAGGTAAGGACTATTGATATTATCGTCCTAGACACTGAAATACGATGTTTAATGAATCTGTGTGTATATGTGTGTGGACATGGATGCCTTTACAATTAATTTTACACTGATGGGATTCATAACTTACCCCCAAATATGTGTATTTATGTAATAATGTATTGATCTTCTTTTTTTCACCCATATTATCATATTTAGACTTTAGACCCCAGAGTTCAAGAACAGCAAGGTCACAAGAGGATAATTTGACACTGGACAAAATGTCTCCTTTATTAACTTTGAACATTGTTCGATAATGCTGTTGGCTTCCCTTGTTAGGTTACTGGGGGCTGCACTGGCTTGTGTGCATTTTGACATAGGATCTTGCCTCATTCCCATAAGCTGATTGTAAATATGCAATTAATTTAAATGGAAACCGGATCAACTCATTAGTCCCAATTCTGCAAATATTTAAGTATGTGAGTAATACTCTGTGAGCAGTCCCATTGCAAATAGTAACATGTACAATATAACCTATATAGCATGACCATATTTTTTCAAAGGCTTCAAGAAAGCTGGAATTACTTTGCATATATGACTCTGCCATTTAAAAGGTGCACCATTAGTAGGAACATTATAATATGTGTTTCACCTTCAGTTTTCTTTCAGCAGTAGAGTGAATTAGCGAGTGTGTGTGTGTGTGTGCGTGGGCACACATCCACAGGCACACAGATGTGCTGGAAACAAAGCATGAACACTGGGAACACAGCTGGGCTTTAAGTAAGCAGCTACATTGCTGCTTATGATCATAGGTCTGATGCAATTTTGGTATCGTTTGTGTTCCTTTGCAATCAAAGGCATCGGGAGCATGTGCTGAAAATGGAGATGCTCTTATTTTTCCTGGTCTGGCCACCGCAAGAAAAGCAGGTGTTCATTCTGAACTGTCATTTGCTGGTTTCTTCACAACTGATTCCCTTCTTATTTTTTACCTAGTCGTCCGTACCGACAGCCTGAAAGGGAGAAGAGGTCGGCTGCCTTCCAAACCAAAGAGCCCCTTACAACAAGAACCCTCTCAGCCCTCCCCGCCTTCTCCTCCCATCAGCATGATGAACGCCCTCGTACGAGCTTTAACCGACTCCACACCCAGGGAACTTGACTATTCAAGAGTATGTCTCACTTTTTTTTGCCTGTTTGTTTTCCACATAGAAATGATTTGCAAAATGCATCTCTACTTACCAGTTGTTCTGCTAAAATTGAATTAAATGTGAAATTTGGATGAGGGTAGAAATTTGTCCAGCCAGCCATGTCTTTTCATGGTAGGTGGATGATGAGGAGCAAGAAGGTGCAGTAGAAATTACTGTTAGTAACTATTCATCATGAGGATCTCAATCACAGTGTTAACTGCTGTATATTCCATGGGTGAGTGACAGCAAAAATGCATGGATAAGTAGAGCATTCTTCCTGCAAAAGGCTGTGCCAAAACACTAGAAGTTACAATACAATCAATTAATCTACCAGATTCAGGAGCCGTGCTCCTACATCCAGTATCTTAATTTCCAGGTTCTGAAGGCTAAAATCTAATAGCACTTCCCTAATATTCATCCTAATAATAACTGGATGGATAAGGCCATTTCTATTGACATCAGTAGGAATTTTGCCATTATTTAAATGGGACCAGGGTCTGGCTTTGAATACTCCGGTATGACTATTTCTTCAGTAAAATTCACATTTGTAAAACAAACCTTTAAAAATTAAAATTCTAAAAAATTATCTCAGCAAAGCTTTACCAGCTTGTTCTCTAATCTATCATATTCACCATTTAAATATTCATGGAATATTTTGAAAGCTTAAAACCCTGTTCTATAGTTATTAAAATACAGCATTGGGGTGGCTTGTTAAATACATTTTTAGGCAGGTTGATATAGGAAAAGAAAAAAATACAGCTGAGGAAAAACAAGATCAAATTCCTTCCCCTTAATGAAATATGATTAAATCAGAGACTGTAAAAAACTACAGCTGTACTCAGAGAACATCTACATTGACCATTTATCACTTGTTGCTAAGTAATATTTAATACTAAAACATATTTCATTTTAATTATATAAAAATTACATTATTCTATTTTAAACTATACTTACATGTCATTTAGCTATTTTAAGCATACTGTAGCATCTTTTCTTCAAGCTAATCTGTAAGTTTACAATCATATAATTTTCCCAATTATTATTAAGATTCTAGCTGTTCAGTATCTGACAGCCTTTTAGGGGGAGAATGCATTAGCCATATTTACACGTATGTTAAGTTACCCAGAATGTCTCAGGGGGTCATTCTGCAAATACCGAGGTGTGTGATGAGCTGTGCTCTTTGACAGAAATCTGCTGGGTTCCACAGAATTGCAGGCATATAATAGCCCAGGCCATGAAAGTGGTATCTAACCTTGTGTACTTATTTATTTATAGATATAAAGTTCTTCTGTATTTACAAAAAAACTGAATGAAAGCTGTGTATTTTTATGTGACTTTTTTCTTTGTCCTGCAGTAATTATTTCTTCTTTAATGAAAACAGTCCATAGATCTAACTGTTGAACAGTTCTGTTGGATGTTACAGGAAGCATATGATTGACAGTAAATTAATTTAGTCTTGGTAGCTGAAAGATTAAGTGTGATTGTCTTTTAGGACATATTAATATCTAAGTTTTTCTTTAGAATAAAATATGTAATAGTCTGTTATGCTCAGCAGTACTGAAAAGACAAAAATATGCTAGAAGAAATGAATAAGTTCTTATGTTTTTCATAAAGCATACTTACTTTGAAAAGTTAAGGGAGATCAGAAACAAACAATGTAAAAACTGAGATTACCTAAATCAAATATGCTGTAAACACACTGCAATGCTAAAAAAAACCCTTTGAAGAATAAACCTGCACCCGTAAAGACTAATTTATGGCATGTTCGGTTAGGCTGTGACCCTGCTGAGCACCACAAATGGATAGGTAGGGAAATCTGGCTTTGCAGTCCGTCCTAACACTTCTGCAGGCAAGACCTCAATATTTAGAATGGTCTTCATGTTTACAAGCTGTAATGTCTTGACTGTCTTAAAAATACTGATAAGAGTTTCAGAGAGGAATGGGTACCCCTTCGCGCTAAAAAACCCTATACACACAAAAAAAGGCCAAAACCCAACCCCAAAAATAAATTACATAAGCTATGAATTTTCAACCAAAACAAGGTTGGAACCAGTTCTGTTCAGAACATGGCTACTTTTCACTTCAGCACTGGTTTTAACTTACCAGTCCACAGCAATGGTATATTTAGGTACTTGGTTTCAAAAAGCAATTACTAGGAAGAGAATTTGGTTTGTGAACTCCTTAAAGGCCAAGGGCCGCAGTCTGGTCTCACACCTGTTTTACTGGTACAATTCCACTCCTAAGTAAGCAAGATGAGAAACAGACACTAAATCTCGCTGTCCTTACTCATGCAGAATAGCCACCAACTTAAATAGAAATGTTGCCTTTTTGGAAGGAGAGTGCAGCATTTAGGTAATAATATTCCCCCTACCACCCCCCCACCCCCCTTCCCCAGCCACAAATTAAAGCAAATATTGGGGCTTTTGGAAAAACAAGCGTAGCTCCTTGTCTGCGCAGAGGAGTTACTGTCAGGCTTTTGCAGCTGTAACAGCTGATGGAGATCTGATGAAAGCAGGCAAGGGGTAGAGTTATGTTGTGCTATCAGGCTTCCCAGCATCAGCCGTTCTGAATCTCTTTAGATATACCATACAAGTTAATGTTGCTTCCTACACGTGCAGCCCCCTCCTTGAGTAACAGTTGGGTTTAATGTAATTTCCAAGGGAGCTCTGAGTGAGGGAGGAAAGGCAGAGCTTTTTCTTCTGGTTTTCTCCTGGTGTGACTCCAGTTTGTACAGGGCAGGTTAAGAAGTGCAGATCAGAGCCTTTCCATACTGTGGCCTCCTGACCAAGGGCAGACTTACCAGCTGTCTCGGTTGGAAGTTAGGTCAAATATCACCTTTTCTCAAAGAAATAGCCACAGAAAAAAGCCACAGATTTTGGTGCATGAAACAGAACCATATGTAATGATTATGGTTACTTATATACTTGTAAGTCTGTTACAAGTAAATAATACTTTATTTTAGCTATTCTTTGTAGTAAGCAGTGACATTGCAGCAGCTAAAAATTACACAATTGCATAAATTTTTTTACCTTTCCTCTAAAATTGCTCTTATGGGATAAGCTATAACAACAAATACAGGTTATATATTTTTTAAATGCATTTAATTAAGTGCCCCACATGGGCCGTACTGTAGCATTGACAGTTACGTGACATAATGCAGCATTCAGCTTCATTAGAAAATGTTAAAACTTTGCCTTACTTTTGCCAAAGGAATGTTTTATAAATACTTGGAACAAACTAATACCTGGCATAATTATGCTGACTTGTGATGAGTTATATTTAGAATGAACTTAGGGTAGTATCTTTTTTCTTTTCCTTTTCTCTTCCTTCCTCTTCACTGCCTAAAGGATCAAGAATGTGTTTTGCCTTAACAGTACCTATGGTGAGGCAGGAGTTCCCAGCAGCCTGTTTGGTTTCACCATGTAGAAAGGAGTTATAGTGAGCCCTGTGCAGCAAAGCACATCTCCCAGAGCCAAGATGCACACTGTCATGGCTTGCTCTGCAGCTTCATTTTAAGAGGGTTCAGAATATACAAGGCCTCTGAAAAACCGTATGATAATTTGCCACCCACTAATCACCCCAGTGCATCTTGCTGCAGTCCAGTGCCAGGAGTAGTTAATTCATACTGGTTGAACATCCTCAAGTGCTCCACGCAGATGGGGGACTGAGCACGTAAATGGTGCAGCATACTGCTGCTCCCCATCCTTTCTGTATTTTGGCCTCTGTGTGCTTCACTGTCACAGGATCCTTCAGAGTAGCTGGGGCAGAATTTGTCTCCACATAAACTTTATAAGAGGGATCGCATGTGTTTCACTAGCTGACCAGGCATGTGAGCTGGAGTTTACCATGAGAAACTCGTGCAGCTAGTGTTGGGTAGGCAGAACCCAGAGTTATTCAGGGTAGCACCAGTACCCCAGATATGGCCAGAGGTCTCCAGGATTGCTGTGGTTCTCCAGGAAGTCAGCGACTCTGACACTGTGTCCGTCGTCCCTTACCTACCACCAGCAACCAGCTCCAACTAGGACAGGCAGAGTACAGGACACCTACTCGAGAAGTTCTGCTTGCCGCCTCCCTCTCTTTCCTGCGTTCAGGTGACTTTTGGGTTGCAGTTAGGAGCTTGGGTGGTATCTGCAGCCCAAGTGGCACACCTGTAATTAGGTCCTCCCAGGCTGCCAGTCCACTGTTACTGATTGGGAAAGAGATGTGGGTCTTTCTGCTTCCACTCTGGCTTGGGGAGTTGCTAGGAAGCCCTTTAGGCTGATGGGCTCAAACCCTAACTGCGTGTAGAAAGTTGTTCCCAAAGGGTGTGCACACTTCTTTCAGCCATGGGGACCATCCCAACCTTGCCTGGGCTGAGTCCCAGAGAGAGGGTGCATATGAAATCTCTCCCAGAAATAACCCACCAGATGTCTGATGATGAGGATGTTACAATAAATGCCAAATTATTCAGTTCCTGCTCAGAAACGCAGCAGCACTTTCCAAGTGTAGAATCGGACTAAGCCACGAAAGCTCCTGTTGTATTTTCTGCCAAGAGAGAGAGAGAGCAATGTCACGGGAGTGACAAGGATCCACTGGTGAGGAAGTAGGAGATAGCGGGGAGGGAGCTTTCAGAGGGTCATGGGAAAGCTGAGCCTGTCGAATGGTTGTCTGGAAGAGTTATGGCCGCATAAGCAGGATAATAGGTTCTCCTGGACCCTAAATGCTTCTCTTTGAAGGATAAGAGGTGATATGGGGCAGCTGTTTTACTTTGAACCAATTCTGTATTCAAATGAAGCAATGCTGCATGTGTCAGATAAAACGTGATTTATCTTACATGGCTCTATCACTGTCAGATAAAATGCGGTTTGAGAGGTTTTGGAAGAAATTGTGTTTTGGACATACTGAGACAAATTCATCAATGGGAAAAGTGTTTAATTGTAGTAAGTTAAATAGTATTCCTCCTCTAGTATGATGGAAATTATGCTACCCACCAGGTTCCTGTTTCTGTTTACTAATAGCATATAGGTACTTGTAATGTGATAAACAATTTCTATATACGTGGAAATATTTTTGCAATATACATCTGAATAGCAAAATGCCTGCAGGTAGTCGAATGGGTAGATAGATGTAGACCTACTTACTATGATAATAATACCAGCTTTGCCACAGAAGGAAATGTTGTTGGGCAAGTAACACCGTATGTTTCACAGAATGCCCTTAAATGCATATAACCTTGCTTTCTGTGGCTTTCATTTTAGTACTGTTCCACTGATCAGGCCGCTGCAGGCACAGATGCAGAACATGTACAACAGTTCTATAATCTTCTGACTGCCTCCATTGACATAACTAGAGGCTGGGCAGAAAAAATCCCAGGATTTACTGACCTCCCAAAAGAAGATCAGACATTACTCATAGAATCAGCTTTTTTGGAGCTGTTTGTACTAAGACTCTCCATCAGGTAACTATTTATTTCATTTCCTCTTGAGCTGATGTGAAAAATCATCCATCAAAATATTTTTAAGGAATAAATGTGGTGCTATCTTTGAACAGTGTCAATTGTGCCAAAAAACCCACAAAACATCAGCAATGTCTGTATCCAAAGGATATGGTGTTTAATTTGTTTTATGCTCCAGGAAAACCAAGAAAGTGACTTAAAAGGAGAGCATAGGTCTCGCTAATGTGTTTCTTTTTATTTGATATACCGCATCCTCTTCTTCCATAGTAATCGAAATTGATCCTCAGGTACTATTTGAGCAAGCTTGCTTTGTACTCATCAGCATAAACTATAGAAGAGCATCTTCAGTATGAAAGTTTTTTCCTTTTCCTCCTTCTTTTGTGCATGCACATCATTGCCATCTGTTTTTGAAAGGGATGAAGCAGATTTAAGATCTTGTTCATATCGTTTTTCTTATTAATACTAAGTCATTTAATGGAGTGAGAAGTCGTTTGTCAGTCTAGCACTAGTTAATACACTTTACCAGAACCACTTCCAGGCATTGGGAAAATCCCAGACCGGTGATTTGAATTTTGCCCTTGTTTCTTTAGGATGAAAATGACCTTTGCATGCGTTTTTTAACAGGGATTTTGGCAGTGGGGAGGGGAAGGAGAGGAGAGTTTGGCTGTAATCTCTCTCTTGCACACAGGTTTTCATATAAAAGAGTTTATGACATTATGTATATTGTGGTGCATTATTGCACGTATTTTCCATTGTTTTTTCCTTATGAATTTTTACAATCTGAAAAATGCAGATGAGACGAAGAAAATGCAGAGTTGCAGAATCTCTTCTTTCTCCAGCTTTTACTAGTTTTGTATTTCAAAATGCGCTCACTTAATATTTCTTTGGTTCAAGCATACAGTATTTAATGTAAAATGTCTTCTCTGTTTATGCCTTTGGGCAGGACCAAAATCTTAACTAATTAGACAGTCTACACCACATGCTACAGCTAACCTCAGGCTTATAACTCTACCAAGTAAGCAATCATAGAAGCTTGTTTGTTGTACTTTGGCCCCAAGGGAGAAGCATATTGTCAAACGTGAATGCCCACATATGTCTCAGGATAATATGCTTTGGATTTTAAATGACAGACACTTCAATATTGGTTATGCATTTTGCTATAAAGTAGAAGATGCATTTATAATTTTTTGAATTATTTTTATTTGAGGTCTGATACTGCTGAGGATAAGTTTGTATTCTGCAATGGACTCGTGCTTCATAGACTTCAGTGCCTTCGTGGATTTGGGGAGTGGCTCGACTCTATTAAAGACTTTTCCTTAAACTTAAAGAGCCTTAACCTTGATATCCCAGCCTTAGCAAGTTTATCAGCTCTAACTATGATTACAGGTAAGTGCTCCTTTGTTAATAGAAACCTTCAGACTAGTGCTTTGCTTTAATGTAGATTCAAGCAATTTCAGGTAACTTAGCTATATTCAGGGTAAAGAGTATGAATTTTATGCATTGGAATGACCATGCTGAAATTGTGGACTGACATTAGGCTGTTAGATACCCCTATTAAAATGAAATCTGTTTCTTCACCGTTTCATTGTTTTCCTGGACTAGCCTCTAGAAAGCAAACTGCTTCCAAGCAAATTGTGTAGCGCCTACAAAAATGTTCAAAATACTTGCTGAATTCCCTGAAAAGCCTAATGAAATGACCAGAGCTAGGTCTTCTGTGTAGCAATACTAATATCGAGGTAGCTTGAGAGCTAGAAGTTATACAGCTCATCTCTCAGCAAGATAGCTAGACCAGAAAGTGCTTCACAAGGGCAGGCAGGCTGTTTCTGGTAGCCAAGCTACTGCGGGTATTTCATTTACTGCTTTTTTGAGAGAGAAAATTGGAGAGGTCAGTAAGAAAAAAATCCTCTTCTGCATTTGTATAAAAGCTTTTGGGTGTGCATGTGACTGTATCACCCCTTCTGGCTGCTGGGGTGAACGGCAGGAACTAATGTTGGAATCTGCCAAATCCGGCCAGCAAGTACAAAATGGGGAAGCATAACCTTATGAAGTCTAATTTTCTCATTCCTGAAACAACAAAACCTCTTGAAGTACACACTGCATGCCTTGGTCTTCTTGCAATTGAAGAGGCACGGCTGATGGAAGCAGGAAGGGAGCAAGGGAGTCTGACAACCATACAGCAGAAGTCAGAGCAGCAGTCATTTCTACAGAGAACCTCACACTAATTTCAGAAAAGCTGGTAGTGCAGCTGTGTCGTTAGTGTGAGACAGGGCTTCAGTGTGCCTTGAGCTGGACCTTACCAGGGATGCTGTAAGTTCCACTGGGATGGATATTGATTTCCTTCTGCATTTCAGGTATGCACCAGTTTGCAGGCAGTGGCCTCAACAATATCAGCTGCAGTCTTCATTTTACCTAGGATGAGATGATGCTAGGGAAGCACTGAGATAAAACGTTCAGTGGCAAATGTGAAAAATAAAATTGGCCAATTCCTGCTGGCATTTTTAGAGCCAAGACTTTGGCATTAGAATTTGCATGTTACGCTTCCTCCCTGCATTTTGGTGAAGGGTTAGTGTATGTGTGTAACTCTTTGTTTCTTAAGAAGAGTATTTTCAGGTGTTTGAGTAATTTCTGTTCGTTTCTTCTGCAGGTGTAAAGGGTACTTTAAGGTCCAGGTTCTAGTTTCTTTGATAAAATGCTTAAGTCCAGAATAACTCATTGGAGTTGTTTTGTTCTGTATGAAAAATTTTCAAAAGGAGTGATATGTTAAAATGAGAAAGAAGATACCAACCTTATTTTTTTACTCCTGTATATAATATAAACATCCACTGACATGTGTTCAAGCATACTTACATATATATATTATAAATACATATATATGTATGTATGTATATACATACCTATGTACCTATATAATACATATCTGTATGCCTATGCATTTAGATATCTATAAACCAAGGACAGATGCTGTCTCTCTCCATATATGTTTACATACAGGCACATAAGCTCACACATACATAGCACATATCATTAATTTCGTTTATTTACTATATATTAGATGTGTCTTTTTTAGATAGACACAGATAGCTTGTTCTTGATTTATCTTCCTGGGGACTGAGAGGTTGCAGGTCAATGAACAGGATCCTAGCAAGCTGTCTAAGCGAATATAGAAAAAGCTATTGTATAGAAGGAAAAGTTACTCTCCTTACAAACCCATGCCCTGATTTAATATGATAATTCTTTGTTCA
This sequence comes from Falco biarmicus, assembly GCF_023638135.1. Lineage (NCBI taxonomy): Eukaryota > Metazoa > Chordata > Aves > Falconiformes > Falconidae > Falco > Falco biarmicus. The sequence continues at coordinate 71,152,868 of NC_079290.1, forward strand.
GTTAGACACTGTTTGCTTGCCCTTACATGACGAGTCAAAGTTGTCCAGTGGCTGGCTTAGGTCATCCTAAGATATTTAGTGGAAAAAGCTTCCAATTCGTAAAACCTCACATTTCTTCCTTACCTTGATAATAATCCTTTCAGGAGTTGACTATATTGTGCTGGTCTTCCCAAAATTTCTAAACAAATGGAAGTAACGGTTGCCCTTAAAAGGAGACCATTTCTGTCCATAAAAGCTTTAAGGTTTTCTGCATTTGTCAAGTTTTTCTTGATTTTCTTACTTTTATGAGATGGTGCTTAAAATCAAAGTCGTTTTCTGCTTATTCTTTTATTTCATGAGGCCAGTATATCTCTGCTGATTTGCTCTTAAGGACAGAGTATACTTTCATGCGATCTAAGTTAGACCAAAGCTCCTGTGTCTACTGATCTATATTCACAGTTTCAGATCTCCAAGGTCAGCTAGCTAACTTAGGGACTCAGCCAGAAATTTGGTCACCTGAAAATGGATGGTATTGCATAATGAACAATATTTAAAAAAACCCAAACAAACCTGAAAGAGGAAACTAGGTAATTATGGCTAAGAGAGCACTGCAGCACAAAGTGCTGGTGGACAGGGTTCTTTTGAGACTTTCTCAGTGATAGTATATTGAAATTCTATGTTCAGGAAAGCCTTGAGATTTGCCTCTGGTGTGGCATCCCATGAGAAGTGTCTTCATGTCTTCTCCCTACAGTTTGAGTATGACAAGCCATGTGCTAATTTTCAGCTGGTCCCGCCAAAAGAGAAAAAATAATAAAGTTTAGAAATCAGAAATCTGTTGAACATTTTTAAGCATTGTTTTGAGGCATGATTTAGGTTTAGGTGGGTCTTTGAGGGGCCATTGCTCTCTGAAGAAGGTACCCTTTTCTCCTGGAATGGACTGTTGGAGGCAATGGGTAGTTAGCAAACCCTGGTGCAAATCCTTTTTGTGAGTCAGAGCAAAAGAGAGTGACCTTTTCCAGGTACATAAGATATCTGACTACTGAGTATCACTGTCTTTTGTGTTGAGGCCATTGGACGTATTTCATGCGCTGCGGAATGGCTGTTGTATATGATGATCTGGGAACAAGCTGGTGCTCAGAGAGACACCCAAGGCCCAGTCTCTGGTCTGATTCCAACAGGAAGGGAATCTGACCGTGAATCTCCCATGTCCCAGATGGATAGCCCTGTTACTGGGCTGCAAGCTAGGACAGAGCAGGAAAGCTCTGTTTTGTGAATCTGCTTGTTCACTTTTATTAGCAACACTGCAAAACTGAAGTGCTGGCTTGAGCAAGATTTTCTGCATTATTACACAAATTGCTCCAGTTTTTATTTTGCATGAGTCAACTTGTCATGACTTGATGGTTCAACCAAAAAAGGAAAAAGACAACAACCCAGTGTTCTGTAATAGTCATAGCTTGTTTTAATACTGTACAACATCATAGGTAGCACCAAATTCAAGAATTGGCTCCCTGGGTAAGGAAAAAAACTCCTGGGAATAAAGACCTGTTTGTTCTTCTTGATTTCATGAGTGCTCTCCACAGCCTGAGCAAAGATGTGCTCTTAGAAAACAAACCCTCTTGTATAATAGTCATTGGCAGTATTGCTGAAGGAGAAAAGAGAAGTCGCTGCTCTCTTTCAAATATTCTCCGTTCTGCAAGACAGACAGGGAAAACTGACATCTGTCTCCCAGTGAAGGAAGAGGGAATAAATGTAAAAATTAGTGTTGGAGATTAAAAGGCATTCCACTGTTCCCAGTGTCCCAAGGTACTGAAGGCTGATCTCCCATTTGGGGATGTCAAGTCGACTCCCCAGTAACAGCCCCAGTAGCTCCAGTGCCCTTTAACTAACTCAGCTGACTTGTTTGGAGCTGAAAAGCTCCACAGCTGCAGGTCACAGCATTGGATACATAGTTATAGGCATGTATGACCATTCATTCTGTTTGGTAATTTTGAAGAGAACAACAGGAGACTTAGTGAGTATCATAATACTTGCTAATTCACTGCTTACTATGAGTAAAACTAAAGGTATGCACAACAAAATAAACAGGAAAAGATTTTGTAATATTTTGCATTGTATAATCCATTAGAAAGTCCATATATCTGTGCTTTTTCTGTTTATTTTATGCTTTCTTGGAGTTTACAGTATGTTGCCTAGAAGGATAAGCATCATGTCAGATTGCTGCTGCATTTTCAAGCCCTTTCAAATAGGATATCAGCTTGAAAGAGCACCCAGAATGAAAGAAGTATATCTGGTTTATTGTGAGCGGCTTGCGAACAGTTAACTTAAAACTCTGCAATGCCAAAACACATTTTTTTTCCTTAAAGTACTCCTTTAGGATCTTCCTCTGTCTGTGTCTCTTCTCTTTTTTTACTTCCTTCAGTTGGTTAAGAAGGGCTGGACCCAGCTTCCTCCGGAGCACATCAGTGGTTCACTAAACATCAGCCAGAAGAAAGTAGTTAGGAAGCAACACATGACGCTCGCCCCACATCCCCATGAGAGCAAGAAATCGGTTCTGTCCTGTTCTTTTTCTTTGGATCACTTATTCTGTTGGGATGTAGGATCTAATGAGCTAAAGAAGAGTGCCAAAATGTAAAGAAAATGCTGGTCATCTTGGGACAAATTCTGTCCTTAGATCCACATGGGTGATTTCTATCAGTTCAGTGTGTGGCATGGTCACAAGGGTTCCTGCAAAACCACTCGATGCTGGACTGGATAGTGTTGATGATGAAGCTTTGCAGAGTAGACCAGATATTAGCTCGTATTAGTTTTGAAAATGCTTCCTTAACTTCCCAAATGACCATTTATAATGCTCTGTTGTACAGTTTTTTCTAACAGTGTGAAAATATAAAGACTGAGAATCCAATGCAGATCATCTCAAGGGCACACTCTAATTTAGCCTCAAGTTTCTGCCTGCTCTAAAACTGCTGGTATTTTTTCTCTCTTTCATTGATGTGCTTTTCTTCTCGGCCTCTTCCTTTCTCTATCCACATCAAAATATTATTGTTTTACCCACTTGACACTCTCAGTGGGATGCTGCCGAGTACAGAGCATTCTAGCCCTCATTCAGCCAAGCTCTTTCAGCATATGTTTTATTTTAAGTGTGTTACAGACCAGCCCAGACCCACTGTATGTATCAGGCTTATTCACACTCTTAAAGCTTCGTTAGACTGGCACCAGAACATTGAAGAATATTCTGAGGTTTCAATTAATTTTAAGTTTGTGTTTGTCTTCCTGCTGTTGGGCTTTCCATTCTAGTTTACAAACACAATTTTTAGCACCATCAGTCATACCAAGAAGTGGTAATGAGTCCAGCCTGGCTACAAAGGGTCTGGCTGCTGCAGTTCCCTTCTGAACATGAATTTGTCGAGGCTCACCTACTCTTCAGCAGCAGATATCCTTCAGTCCTGTTGCCAGGATCTTCCAGAGTGGGTGCTTCGTGTGCTGGGTCTACATACAAGCAGGTGGCAGACTGGAGGAGTGTAGGAGAGCCAGTTATATAAAAAAAACCCACAAACCCTCCAGATTGCATTGTCTGCCTTCCTCCTGCCACTTTGCTGAGGGAAATACTGTCAGCATCAAAGTGAAGTACTCACTCCTTCTCCACTCCCACCCTTTTGCTGAGGCAAGAACTCTTCCCTTCTACAGCAACCAGCAGTCTGTGTTATTTTGTGGTTTTCTTAAAGGAGGGAACAAACTATGATGTCCTGTGTGGTTACTCAGCTCATCTGACTTTAGGTACCTTGCACAGCTGGTGGAGAATACAGGGCACCTCCAGAAGATGAGTCATCCATCTAAAATTGTAATCATCTTTTTAAAAAGCCCATCCTTCCACTGATGTTAGGAGGAGCTTGAGAAGTCTCCGCTCCTAGCTTGGGCACCCTTGCGAAGTGCCTGAGAGTCAGGCAGGATGAATATGGGCCACATTGCAACAGGAAAGGAGACGCTTGGATCTGCTGAGTTGCAATCTTGCTGTGTCACAGAGTGTGTGTGAGACAATCAAAAAGCTATAGGCAACTGAGCCTTGTGTTTGTCTGCGTTACAGACGGGGAAGAGGATTGTGAAGGGGGAAGGAGAAAATCAGGTAACTATATTGAAACTGAGACAATCAAGAGGCCTATTTTAAGTCTGCAGCATAAAACTGTTGCGTTTCTGGTCAGACTGACACCTCAGGAGGAATTAAGGCTAAAACTGACCCACCGTGACACAGAGCACAAAGCTCAAGGGTCTTTGAGGTGCTCAAGGGTCTTTGAGGTACTCAAGGCCTTTGAAATACTTGGGCTCCTCAGGAGTTGTTTCTCATTCAGGTAGTGCTCGGTCTGCCTAGCCCTGGCATAATCTACCCTGTGTCAGAGATTAGGGAAAGAAGAACTAGCACAGCTGGTGACGGGTTTTCCTGCTCTTTTGCTTTCTTCCTATCAAGTTTTTGCTGATCAGCATAATTCTAGCACAGAATTGCACTGAGATTCCTGGGAAGAGGGGAAAGGTGTAAAACACTTGCTGCATTCAGTTTGCCAGGATGAGCTGCTAAGTTTGCAGAGCTCTAGAGGCAAGATTTACAATGAATCATTTTGACAGGCTTATGGAGAGCATCTTTGCCATAAATCACCACTTTTCGTGCAAAAGTCAATGGTATCCTGAAACACAAGCTGAGAAAACCTATATTCACTTTACCCAAGCCTTTTTAATTGTCATTGTAAGAAAGTCTGAATATAATAATATTTACATGTTTCCTCGATCAGTTAGAGATAAGCTGCCAGTTTTGACTAGCTGTCCTTCTTGGGATAAATCTTGGCCTTATCATTCCCATGTGGATAAAAACACCCGTTGGAAGACGGTGAACAATTAGAGGCCATTGGCTTCAGCGCCAGTGCACACACTTACCACAGGTGCCTCGTGCTGCTCCCTTTAGGCTGAGTAAGACTGTGGGCCTGTCTCTGTGAAAATGGGTCTGGCCACGTGGAAAAGGCAAGAAAATGTGCTTCCTGCTATTCAAATCCTATTAAATTGAAATCTTTTTGTAAATTAGACCCGACTCCTGAAGTCTACCGAACAGAGGAGCTGTTTCTTACACAAGTACGTTCGTCCGAAACTAGTTGGATGCTAACACCAGAGACCGCGGTGGCAGTGCCAGCGCATCCAGTGCCCTTTACTGGCAGAAGGGACTTTGACTTTCTATGGGTCCATAAGGGATGCCTTAGGGATTGGAGACTGAAAACCCCTGAGGCAGTTCCAGTCATGAGGAATTACCTTTGCAGAGATTTGCAAGTAGCAAAGGCCATTGCGTGGCAATTCATGCGGGAGAGGAAGTTTGGTTTATCAGAGACTGCTTTAATATTGTAGCACCAGAGAGCAGCTTAAGGATGGGGTATCTCTTAATTCTGAATTTCCATGATTTTTTTATGTAAAGTAAGGCTACTAATATTATAATCTTTGCACATATTGTGTTTTTCATTGGTATGTTTCATGGCTAGCCGCCAAAGGTACGATTTGTTCATGAAACCTTCTGAACTTGTCAGCGTGAGACAAAGACTGTTTAGTTCTGGCTGGAAATGTTAACGGTGCTGCTGTACGCTCCAGAGCCAGAGATAATTTTTGGTACTCTGCACCCAGGTACACCGCTACTGAGGTGCTGGTTTAAAAATGTGCTCCAGTCAGGTTTTGGATCCATTCTAGTATTTCAGTTCCTTAGAATTACAAAGACATTTTCACTTACATAGCCAGGAAAAAACCTTAAAACAGATTAAAAGATGGGAACTCTTCAAAGACTGCAAGATTAATTTAATGTCCTGCAGATTCTCTCAGTAGGCTAGTGGTAAAAAAAAAAACAACAAAACCCTACAGCTTTTCAAACCTGTATAAAATATTTATCCACCCAGGTTTTTAATGGCAGAATCTGCCTAAGTATTTACTCACAGTGACCTGTATAGTTAAGGCTTATGTAATTACACTATACACCATTTGCTGGAAAGTCTTTAAATATTCATTGACTCCTCGTGTTTTAATGTAAACAAGGCACTTAGAATACCTACAGTTTTTAATTCCTGCAAGGTGAAAAAGATGTCCAAAGCAGATGTTACTGCTTGGATGAGTGTTGCTCTGAAGCAACAGGGCAGATTGATGGTACTTAAATGCTATACCACAGTATCTTCCAGCCTGAGACGTACACGTCTGCACATCTCTCATCCCAAACTAGTATTCTTCAGCAGCTAGCTCTGCCTAAGTAACTAAAGCTGAAAGAAGTGTAAAATGGGTGCATATCAGTCGAAAAACAGACCTCTACATTTCTGACTGCCTTCATTGAATCCCTTCTGTTCTATTGGAACATCTAGTCAAAACAGGTGGTAAGGGGAGGCAGCAAGGAGTTCATATACACGTGCCTGGGCAAGGCACCACTGTGCCTTGTGAAGACATTACACCTGCTTCTGGAAGTAAAGAAAACTGTACTCTTTCACTGTTCATTAGGGGATGGACAGAGAAAGTGTCTATTGCTTGCCCCCTTGGAGTAGAGGAGTAAGACTTGGGGGCAATGGGCAGCCCGTGGCTGCCAGGGATAGGGGAGAGGGCCAGGGAAGGCAGATGACTTCAAATGCATCAGACACAAGAACTGCCAAAATTAGTCCTCATCTGCTGCTGACACTGCTTTTATATGTCTAGTGGATTAAAATTAATTTAACCTGCATTTTCTTAGACTGCCTTATCTGGTATAATTCTGTTTCATGTGTAAATTACTATGACTTTGCTGTGAAGCGAGTTCATACTTACCTGTGAATTTCAAAGTCAAAGGCAAATCAAAACATCACAAAATTATTTGAGATTCTTGTTCTGAAATGTTATATTAATTTATCCACTAAATCTTGATAGTGAACAACACAACATTCTTTCCCCATGTACCTGTGAAGAGCCTGCTCTTAATGAATCACTAATCTGACGCATTCCGCTTATACTTAAAGAACTGTGGATGTGTTTAACATCGTTTTAGTATTTTAAAAGGCTAATTGAAGCTGGGGACAAACCCCAGCTCCCCTTTTAGGAATGCTGAGGTTTTTGTGATGGATAACCCAGCAGCCTTTCCACTTGAGGCATTGCTTACACAAAGCAAAACAGTTAACTTCCAGGCTTCTTTTATCTTAGACCTTCTAAAAATGAATAAACTAAAAAGCAGCAGCTGATGAAAATAACAAAGGGTGGTAAGGTGCCTTTAGTTTCTTATAACAGTGTCTGCAAATTCCTGGTGGAATTCTAGGCCGGACGCTGATGGAGCTGGCTAAGGATATCGATCGCCACTTGAATTCACTGAATAAATAATGGTTGCCATAGTTATAGAGCATTCACAACTGGTGGGGAAGCACGGAAATCTCCAAAACACCTCCTGTGATAGTTTTGCTGGAAAATCACCCAATTAATTCTGTCTCATATCATGAAAATTATGCAGGATACACAGGATGCTTGGCCTCCTTGTACTAGAATTTCAATCATAATTGAGCGTCTCTGCCACCCATTTTAGCAGCTAAAGAGAAAAGGGCACTTGCCATCTCTTACTTTGCATGTCAGAAAGGTTAGCTGACATGGGGTCACACAATCATAGAACGGTTTGGGTTGGAAGGGACCATAAAGATCATCTAGTTCCAACCTCCCTGCCATGGGCAGGGACACCTTCCACTCAATCAGGTTGCTCAAAGCCCCACCTTCAGCACTTCCAGGGATGGGGCATCCACAATTTCCCTGGGCAACCTGGTCCAGTGTCTCACCACCCTCACGGTAAAGAATCGTAGAATGGTTTGGGTTGAAAGGGACCTTAGCGTATAACCCCAGCTGTTTTGAGAAATCTTATACTTCCACAGCACTTTTTGCTTTGAGTACCAGGATATGAATTTGGATTACACTGAAGAAAACGAGTTCTTTCAATTCGTGGTAGGGATGCTGATGTGTTTTTTCTCTTGCTTTGCAGAACGACATGGATTAAAAGAACCAAAGAAAGTGGAAGAGCTATGCAACAAGATCACAAGCAGTTTGAAAGATCACTTAACTTTCAGTTGCCAAAACAAAGGACAACCGCTTGAGTCTGCAGAGCCGAAGGTACTGGGTGTTCTGGCTGATTTGCGTTCTCTCTGCACACTGGGACTGCAGCGCATCTTTTACCTGAAACTGGAAGATTTGGTGCCAGCCCCTTCCATTATCGACAGGCTGTTTCTGGACACCTTACCCTTCTGAGTCAAACCACCCTCCTGAAAGGCAAATGCCCACCAGAGCAGGCAAACGGATCGTGACTTACAGCTAACATTTCTGCCCTCACTTAACAGAAAAGCAGCTCCGAGTCTAAAATGAGGTCTTTTCTGGCGCTTTGTCCTTACAACCTGAGGCCTGAAACTTACTGGCTTACTGGTTTGGGGTTGTGTTCTTTGTTTTCTTTTGTGTGATTTGGGTTTTTTAAACAGCTAATATGGCACTTTTGGACAATGCTATCCCAGCAGCAGTAAAAGGTTAACATGACTGTTTTAAATCTGTTGTTTAACACCTCATGGTATATGAGGAATAAAATTGTAGAAGCTGTGTTTGAAAACAAGAACAGCAAATAGTTGTTTGCCAGGGTAGTATGTATTTTGTGAGGATACCTTTAGCATACTTCCTGCATCAAGGGCACATACATCAGCACAATCTAAACAAAAAATTCACTTTTTTAGCAAAGTACATTCAATTGAACATTTCATACAAATCAAATATAGCAAAATGACAATGGCTGTTAGCTCCCATGTTCAAGTGCAATTTTTTAAAGTGCTGTCTTACCAAGTCTCGTTTATTAACTAATTTATTTTACTATGAAAACAAACGGAAGAAATCAAGTGAGAAAATTACATGCACTAACTTACCTGACAGAGTTTTCCAAACTTGATTCCATGTAGCGTGACTTATTGACAGATGTATGTGGAAGACACGGGAGCAATTGTGCCTCAGTTGTTCCTTAGCTAAGGAAACCCGCGTAAGTAGTGATTGGAGCATACAGGGTCAGCATCAGGGATAGGTCAGTTCCAGACTTCTAACATAAGTGACTAGTTAGTAAACAGACAGAAGATGGTTTTCAAGAACAAGCAAGTCTTGTAAAATAGTATGAATGTAAGTGCTAGGAAGGATATAGTGGGCTGCGTTTAAACATTCCGTGTTCGTACTTCTTTTTGTATGTTTATACTGTTGATGCCATATTAATATGAAATAATTTGTCGCATAGTGTCTTTATTTGTATAAATGTTTGTATGCATGGTATATTGTAATGGCTTTGCCTGTATTTATTGCAATGACTGCCAGCTCATGGGAGCCCTGTTACACACGATAACTAAATGGGGTGTTCACACTGACTCAGATACACCAGTTGGAAAACTATATACATATATATAATGTGTATATATATATATGTATATACCTATATTTGTGTGCGTGTGTGTGTGTGCGCGTGTCTTTTTATTAACCATTTGTATATAAAATATCTTGTCAAATCACAAGCAGAGTTATTTTACAGTTTATTTGCAGTGACTTCTAAGGCAGTACTGTTTAGCACTTTGATATTAAAATCTTGCTCATGTTTTGCTAAATTCAAATAATATTTAAGAAGTTTAGTTCTAAAAAACTTTATATGCACTGTATTAAGTCAAAATTTTGTTGGTCATTTTGCTAAGGAAATTTTTGAATGTCAACCTGATGTCACTGTATCTTTTGTTAGCTTTAAACATTCTAGCTTTTGTCTTTTTTTAAACTATGCTGTTTATATGGAAATTAAATTATACAATCAAACAGATGCCAAATGAATTGCCTAATTGCTGCAAAGGATAACCCAGATATTGAGTCACTGTATGGTTTTCAAATAGTAATCTGGTATTTTATCACTTAACTATGTTTGGATGTGCTTTTATGAAAAAATTATTCTTATATCAAGATTTATAGTAGTGTCAATAGGGAAACAGACTTCTAATCACTATAGTTAATATTTCCAGTTTACCTGCAGATAATATTTGGAAAAGTATTGCTTTTTGTATTGACTTTTAAGCTTATGTGCAAACATAATAGCATAATTAAATATCAGAGAAGCTAATGTTTCTTGTAGGTTGCTGTAACAAGCCTGACCAGCAAGACAAATATATTTTGACTGAATTTGCTTTTGTATATACTAAATATATATATATACATATATATATACACTCACACACATGTGCGCATACAAAAACATACAGACACAAAATCCAGAACTATGTTTACTTTTGTCCTTTTGTGTAAGACACAAAGTCCCTTGAGAAATTACTTTTATCTGGGGACAAATCCTGCCAGGTGCTGAGCACCAGCCAGAGGAGGGCTTGCAGGCACTTCTTGTGAGTGGGCCCTTACAAAGAATTTTCAGGCAAATCAGCATAGTGCAGTAAAATTGCTTTTTCGTTGAGCAAGGTTTATTTATTAAGTAGAATGTGAGTGGGAGGTAGCAGGTCCAGAGCCCCCGTGTGAGATTTCACGTAGCCAGTGTCCTCCAGTCTTCCATAGATAGTCTTAACTGTGATACTCTCCCAAATCCCGTCATCTGTGGAATTGTCCTTCATGTCATCTTCAGACTGATCCCAGAGTACAACCAGTGACACGTCACAGTGGCAAAAGAAAGAGTTAACGCAGAATAAATCTACTTTTCTTAGAGCTCTCTCAGTGTGAACATGCCTTTGTCTAGGCAGAATTCAGGAATATATCAGGTGTTAAGGGAGAGTGCCTTGCTTTTATTTCAGACAACAGTGTTTCGAGAGTTTCTTCACTCCGCTAACCGCAGTACTTTTTTCTTTTTCTTTTTTTTTTTTTTTTGGTGGTGTTAACCTGTGGGTTGAAAGAAATGCTCTTGTACATATACAATGTAAATTAAAATTATTAAATTGAATAACATTTTTTTCAGAGGCCCCATGTGTGTTGAATAAGTATGCTTAATTCTGTTAAAATCTGATGTGAATTTTTTATCATTTATAAAACATTAAAAAAGTTGTCTACTTGAGTCTTAAAAGTGGAAAAATTGGTGAAGCATGCTTAAGAACACTGGCAATTTAATGGCTAGTCTTTTGATTAAAATAGCTTTTGTATAAATACACTAAGACCGGCAGTATCTGGTTACACAATCTCAGATATTGGGAGCTGGACCATGGTTGTCCCAGAGGCTGAACCACACACAGTCCAGAGCAGAGAGACTTACCTGCCCCTCGCTGTACTTCTACACGCCAGGAAGGGACTGCAATTAACTTGCAGATGATGACATCCACAAGGGAGGGAGGGCATGGCTATAGGGCTCGTGGACCCATAGCACCTATGTCTGGCTAGAAAGAGGCCAGAGCTCTAATCCCATCTTCTGCCCCTTTGTGTCAGTAAATTCTGGTAAGACATCGCTTCAGCAGGCACCTGCAGCATTTTCTTTAAATGTGCATGCAATTCCTCTCCTTACTGTGCCTTTGCTTTGCAGGAGGGATCCTTTATCCCCTGCCAGACAAAACTGTTTGGCTGCAAATGCGTTTTCAACAAATGCAGTTTTGAGAGGCATCTGATACTATTCCAGGTATCACCATCAATACTGATGGCTCTGGCACACCTCCACAAGAGCTGTTCTGCAGGAACTGCTCAGCTGGAGGTTCCATTAAATGATGAGCTGTGGCGAGCTGCAGCATCAGCAGCTCCTTTGGAAATGCTGCAAAACAAAAGCTCAAACTTTTCCAAATTATTTGTTGCTTTTTTCCTATGCCTTATTTTAAAAATTAAACCATGAACCCTAGAATTGTTAATGATAATGACAATGATTTTTGCTTAATGGTCCTGTTAGGCAAAACATGCAGATCTTGTGACCAGCCTGTACCAGGGTCTGAATTTTCACCCAACAAGACAAAGCTTATCCTCACTGAACTCACAAGTATCTCAATTTGTAATCACTTCAGGGGCCATAAGCTGTGTCCTTAGACATGAGAACAGAACTGTGTCCTGATCTAAATCACCTGCACTTGTGTCCTTACGTGTGCCTTTCGTGCCGATACTCCTAAAGCACACCAGTGCCAGAGTCCTTGTGAGGGGCTGTGACGCCTGATGATTGACTCTGGCAGTGGAAGGTTGGGCTGAGTCAGGAATATCACAGAGGCTTCCTCTACTAGAGACCATCCTTGGACAGAGGCTGGCACCAAGGCACCCCAAAATGAACAACTAACTAGAGGTGAGTCAAATCTCTTTCTACACCTTCCCTACTTTTACTTTTCGAATTCAGGTTCATTTGTCTAATATACAAAGCTAAAACTTCAGTAATGTTGCAGAAAGGAAGGAGGGAGAGAGGGGTTTAATTGCATAAAATTAAGCATGGCTCTGACAAAAATTGGCAACTCCCTCTATGGACACCATGAAACACGTCCTTTGATTAATTATTTGTATTATAGCAACACCTAGAGGCCACAACAGAGATGAGGACCCCGTTTTGCTAGCTACCCTGATCAGCACCTCTAGCACCCACCCAGGAGAAGCTCCAGTCCAAATAGACAGAAAGGAGCAACACAACAAAAAAGGAGTGCCATGCCCAAGGGCATACAGCATTTCAGTCACAGAGCTGGGAATAAAAACTTTTGTTTACTGAGCTTGTGTCCAGTGAATGCTCTTAATTTGTTTTCCTTTTCTTTCCCTGGGCAATTTATGCTGCCACTGTATTGAATTTTATGCAAACATGATAAAAGCACTGAAAAATTCAAAATAGTCCCTGTATTCAAACTGATCTTGTTTATCCTGCATATATAAGTCATCCATGAGATTATTCAAAATCCTGGTCAATCACATGTTTGGAACTAAGCTGAGATACAAGCTAGATAGTATTTTAAAAAAAGATATTTTTCTGTTCCTTAGTAAATTAATGAAATTGACCATTAGAAATATTGTAAGATACAGATTAAACAGTAGTTACTAATGGATAAAAATACTAACTTTTAAAAATGCCAAACTATTGATGCAGTAATTGAATAATTGGGGAGTCAATTAATCAAATTCTTAGCAGCAGATGACATATTTAAGAAATGTATTCCAGACCCACATTTTGTGAGAATTACCAATACAGTGATTTTTCAAATAAAAGAAAAAGAAACTTGTTTACCATATGGAAACACTTTTAGCAATTTTTCTTCTGTTTTCTTTTTTAACATTAGACAAACTTTACTTTTATATTCATAATATGGAATGTTCTGGCTGGATTTGGTTACAGAAGAAGTTTGAATACATGAAGTTGTGACATGGCTGTGAAAGTTGGATGAGATCAAGATTCTGGCATAAACTCACAAAAGCAAGGATTTTCTTTAAAGAGAAGGGTGGGATTCCAGCTGTAAATAGATATCATATATATGGCAAGATACTTATGTGTGTATAATGGGGCTACTTTAATGTCAAACACAAGATTCTGAAGTCATGCAAGAGACAAGAACATGGAGGAAAAAATGCCATTTTTTCATATTTTCATATTTTCATAGAATCATTTAGATTGGAATAGACCTTTAAGATCATGGAGTCCAACTGTTAACCTAACACTTCCAAATCCACTACTAAACCGTGTCCCTAAGTGCCACATCTACACATCTTTTAAATGCCTCCAGGGATGGTGACTCAACCACTTCCCTGGGCAGTCTGTTCCAATGACTGACAACCCTTTCAGTGAAGAAAATTTTCCTAATATCCAATCTAATCCTCCTCTGGCACAACCTGAGGCTGTTTCCTCTTGACCTGTTGCTTTTTGCTTGGGAGAAGAGACCAACCGCCACCTGCCTACACCCTCCTTTCAGGCAGCTGCAGAGAGCTGGTCCCCCCTGAGCCTCCCTTTCTCCAGACCAAACAACCCCAGTTCCCCCAGCCGCTCCTCATGGAACTTGTGCTCCAGACCCTTCACCAGCTTCGCTGCCCTTCTCTGGACACGCTCCAGCACCTCCATGTCCCTCCTGCAGTGAGGGGCCCAGAACTGAACACGGGATTTGAGGTGGGGCCTCACCAGTGCTTCCTTTGTCTTGCTGGTCACACTGTTTCGGATACAAGCCAGGATGCTGTTGGTCTTCTTGGCCCCCTGGGCGCACTGCTGGCTCATGTTCAGGCGGCTGCCAACCCCCATCCCCCAGGTCCTTTCCCACCAGGCAGCTTTCCAGCAGCTCTTCCCCAAGCCTGTAGCATTGTGTGGGGTTGTTGTGATTGACCCAGCACTTCTCCTTGTTGAACCTTGTTCTCCTGTGTTGAACACAACTGGCCCTGGCCCATCGGTCCAGCCTGTCCAGATCCCTCTGCAGAGCCTCCTGCCCTCAAGCAGATCAACACTCCTGCCCAGCTTGGTGTCATCTGCAAACGTACTGAGGGTCCAGATCACTGAAAAAATATTAAACAGAACTGTCCCCAATACTGAGCCCTGGGGAACAGCACTTGTGACTGGCCCCCAACTGGATTCAACCCCATTCACCACCACTCTCTGGGCTTGGCCATCCATCCAGATTTTACCCAGCAAAAAGTATACCCATCCAAGCCATGAGCAGCCAGTTTCTCCAGGAGAACGCTGTGGGAAAAGATGTCAATGACTTAACTAAGGTCCAGGCAGACAACATCCAGAGCCTCTACCTCATCCACTAAGTGGGTCATCTTGTGGTAGAAGGAGATCAGGTTCATCAGGCAGGACCTGCCTTTCATAACCCCATGTTGGCTGGGCCTGATTCCCTGGTTGTCCTGTACATGCTGCGTGACGTCACTCAAGATGATCTCAATTTTAGATTGTTTATCAATTTTCCTTCAAAGAACAGAGAACTCTGAGCTTGTTAAGGTACAATTTTATCTCAAATAAATAGACAAACAAGCTAAGTGGGATTTAAAGAAATAAATGTGTTTAAGTTGCTGAAATATCTCAAATAAGCCGAAGTCTTTAACCTGCTAAGTAATGTACTAAAAATCTCCCTCTACAATAACTTCCACTGTGGTCTGTGATTAAGCGCTACTGCAGAACGAAAGTGCATTACAGAGATGGCTTGATACTGGGGAAACTTTCAAACACAGCAGACAGGAAACAAAAATTAATTTACCTTTCATGGGGTCTTGTTATTTATCTTGCTGTGTTTCCTAATTAATTGACGATATTGATGTTTACACAGGGATTTGCTCCTTTCCAACTTTGCTTGATCCTGTGAAGAAGTCAGAATGCCGCATTTGTAGTATCACATTTATTGCCATGGCAACAGTCAGGGATTTCACAAACACTAATTAGGGTTGGCAACTTGGAATGTTTTCAGTACAGTCTCATATAATTTTCCCTCTTTTACCCATTCCTCATTATACCTTACTTTAATGATTGACTTCTTCAGTATGTATACAGGGTTTTTTCCCCCATGTCCCCAGGATTCAGTTAATAACTTCTCTGATTTACAGCCACTTTTCTTACACCTCTGCATGCACCCGTTATGAAGTAGCTGCAGTCCCTACCTGCACTTGTGTTAAGCTCCATTTCTTACACTTCAAATTAGTCCAAGATTCAGTACAAACAGCTGATTTCTACACCGGCATGTGCAAAAGTAGTAAGGAAAGGTATGGAGGCTTAGCTGCGTCTTCCTAGGCAAGCTACTTTTAAATGTAGATGTTAAATCTTGCTCAAGCCAGAGTACAAGCCTTCTGTTCGCAAAACCTTAAGTTCTGTGAATGTCCAAAGATCACGTGAAATATTTTAATTCAAGCATACCAAAAGCATTTACAGACATTTAATTTACTATGCAATAATATGGAGAGCTGAGCCCACATGAACCTCATGAAGTTCAACAAAGCCAAGTGGAAGATCTTGCACCGGGGTCAGGGCAGTCCCAAACGTGGGCACAGGCTGGGCGATGAGCGTATTGGAAGTAGCCCTATGGAGAAGGACTTGGCATTATTGGTGGATGAAAAACTCCGTATGAGCCAGCAATGTCTGCTCACAGCCCAGAAAGCCAATTGTATCCTGGGCTGCATCAAAAGAAGTGTGGCAGCAGGCTGAGGGAGGGGACTCTGCCCGTTTGCTCCACTCTCGTGAGATCCCAGCTGGAGCACTGTGTCGATCCTGGGGCCCTCAACATAAGAAAGACACCGACCTGTTGGAGCAGGTCCAGAGGAGGGCCACAAAGAGGATCAGGGGGATGGAACACCTCCCCTGCGAGTACAGGCTGAGAGAGTTGGGGTTGTTCAGCCTGGAGAAGAGAAGGCTCCAGGGAGACCTGATTGTGGCCTTCCAGTACTTTAAAGGGGCTTACAGAAAAGATGGAGAGGGACTCTTTGCCAGCGAGCGTAGTGATAGGACAAGGGGTAATGGTTTTAAATTGAAGAGGGTCAACATTAGACATTAGGAAGAAATTCTTTATTGTGAAGGTAGCAACATACTGGACCAGGTTGCCCAGAGAAGCCATGGATGCTCCATCCCTGGAAGTGTTCAAGTCCAGGTTGGATGGGGCTTTGAGCAACCTGATCTAGTGGAAGGTGTCCCTCCTGATGGCAGAGGGGTTGGACAAGATGATCTTCAACGGTCCCTTCCAACCCAAACTGTTCTGTGATTCCTGCCCTTTCCTCCCTTTGCAAGGGAGTAGCCTGCAGAACTCCCCGATGAAATGAGGGGCCCATTGTACCAAGTTCTCTTCACATACATAATTGCAGACACCCCCAGACACCTCCTGCTATTATTATTAACAGAGAACTGGTATTTGATTAATGAATTCTGAGTCTGATTACCACCTTCTTTCACTACAGCATGGGGAGGTAAAAAGCCTTTTAAATGACGGAAAAACATCTAATAAGATATGAAGGAATTGAGAGTTCATCTTGATGGTAAATTAGTAAATCTTTTTAGGAGATTATAAATGAAAACAGGGCAGAATTGCTCTACTTGATAAGGATGTCTTATTGAAGTAAACAATATAATGTGTTTAAGAAGCAAACAAAGGATTTAGATTAGACATTCAAGTCAAAAGTGAACCATTTGGAAGAAGTCCTGTATTCCTACAGATGCTGAGACAAGCTAACATAAACATCTAAAGCAAGCCTTTACTGAAAAAAAACCCTCAGAAGTGTACATTTTGCCTCTGATTTTCTGAGGAAAGACTGAACAGTGCCAGCTTGCCCAGTTTTTGATGACAACTCCCGCTGCACTTCACTGCAAGAATCAGTTTTAAAACCCTGTCCTAATGCTTTTGAGAAATTCGAACCCAGAGCCCTCCAGCCTTTGGGACTTTATTTTCACGACTTAACTTTTTTCCCCCATACCCTTAATTTCAAAAGGCATAATCAAACTCATGGCAGGGCTCTTCGTAAGCTTTATGAACTGTGCCACAGTCAAGGATTTCCACACTGGGTAATTTTATTACATGAAGTTTCCCGTCTGCCGTACAGAGCTGTGCAATATTCAGCACAGACATCTGCTTTTCATCTGATTTCTAAAGGAAAGCCTGGTGGATTGCTGCCCCTTTGAAATTAGGGACTCAGGGAACAAGTTTAAGTTGTGAAAATAAAATGCCGAAGCTGGAGGGCTCTGGGTTCAAGTTTTACAGAAGTACCAATGCTCTGTTTTAAACTGATCTCTTGAGGAAAGCACAATGGAAAGTATTGCCATCGACTGGGCAAGCTGACACAGTTCAGTCTTTTGGAAAAAGAATCAGGATCCATCACACGTTCAGACACAGAATTACATCCACTTTAGACCTAAGTGATAGCTTTCAGGAAAGACTTTTCAAGGTAAGTTTTCAAGGATGGCTGAACCTGAGAAACTAAAAACATAGATGTCATTAACTTAACTGAAATAAAAGCTTGTTTTACTCCGTGCCTCTGAAGCAGCCTCTCTTCCCATGAGATGGAGTTGTTAACACAACATGAAAAGGCTGCAGAATCATGCTGCTGGCCTCTCAGGGGCAGAAACAATCACGAAAATCTAATAAATACAGTGGGAAATGTTATTTGGTGTTAGCATTTTCCACTTTTCCATAATGCATTATTCTTACAGCCTAAGTAAGGCACCTCTGTGGTGCCTTCCCTTCCTTGGCCCAGTGGCAGGGACCATGTAGATGGGAGGAGAAACAAAAAGAAACTCATTGGGTTTAAAACTAACCTGGTTTTCCCAGGTGGGGTCTCTGCTCTGCATCCAGCTCTGGTGTCCCTGGCATAAGCAAGGCACCGACCTGTTGGAGCAGGTCCAGAGGAGGGCCACAAAGAGGATCAGGGGGATGGAACACCTCCCCTGTGAGTACAGGCTGAGAGAGTTGGGGTTGTTCAGCCTGGAGAAGAGAAGGCTCCAGGGAGACCTGATTGTGGCCTTCCAGTACTTTAAAGGGGCTTACAGAAAAGATGGAGAGGGACTCTTTGCCAGCGAGCGTAGTGATAGGACAAGGGGTAATGGTTTTAAATTGAAGAGGGTCAACATTAGACATTAGGAAGAAATTCTTTATTGTGAAGGTAGCAACATACTGGACCAGGTTGCCCAGAGAAGCCATGGATGCTCCATCCCTGGAAGTGTTCAAGTCCAGGTTGGATGGGGCTTTGAGCAACCTGATCTAGTGGAAGGTGTCCCTCCTGATGGCAGGGGGGTTGGACAAGATGATCTTCAACGGTCCCTTCCAACTCAAACTGTTCTGTGGTTCTGTGATTCCTGCCCTTTCTTTACTGGTCTGTGATGCTATTAATAGGCACTTAATTTCCCATTTGCTTCAGGGTACTTTGGCCTAATTTTTAGATCTGCTGCATACCCATAACACCAAAAAGAAGCAAGGAGAGCCATGGGTACTCTTTTGACTCTTACTGCCATATGCTATTTGCAAGGGAGTAGCCTGCAGAATTCCCCGATGAAATGAGGGGCCTATTGTACCAAGTCCTCCTCACATACATAATTGCAGACACCCCCAGACACCTCTGGCTCCAAAGACATTTACAATTAATGAAGACAGAAAAAAAGAGTGTTAGAGTTGCTCTATGATAGATCTTTTATGGACAGAGGCATTTAGAGTTTTGCTCTGTCACATGGGAACTGTGGAAAAGTTAAGATGTTAACCCAGATCCCACCCTACTAGCCTATTGCTTTAAAAAATAAATCCTTCCTCTCTTATGCCATGAGTCAGCATACTTTTCCAAAATGGCTTTCAGACTAACAATTGTCAAATTGCTTGGGGAGACTGTAACCTGACATATTTAGCATGTTCTTCCCACAGCACTCACAGAAGCCCACAGATGTCAGCTTCAATCAAACTCAGCTGGGACTACAAAACTTATCAGGTTTGTAGGGCCGGGAGGCGTGTTAAGATGGTCTAAAAAGTAAATCTTCCAAAAACTTCTGTGTGTTCTGCACTTAGCGAGACACACGAGGCTGCAAAGGGCAGCACTTCCACAGGCTGCCATAAAATGACAGCTACATTATTAGTCCAATATTTTTTTTTTAATGTAGAAATTTCTAGACCATAGGAACTCTTTTGGAAGCAGGCTGCTGCTTTGGATCTCAAATTGTAGTCCCCTCCTGCTGTGAAAAGCTGTCACCATCCAGTCAGTGTAGTGCAAACCAGTCTCACAAACATACATGGCATAACATATAAAGCAAAGGATGTTATTATAATTGTCTGTATAGTGATTACTATTAGAGTAGGAGGTAAAAATTTGAAAACATCATATAAGAGATTTTGTTTTCAATACTCACCATTAGAAGAGCAATTCATGTGACTGAATCATGGAAAAGACCATAATTCAGTAAGGACAGAAAAGGGAGGAAAAAAAGTTTAAATCAAACCAAATACATTGTTAGAAAACTGCAGACGGTTCACAATCACAGCAGGTTTAAATGTTATGGATTAAGACTACACAAGGACTCATGTGTTAGTTCCAAGTGAGGGTCCATCTAGTCCAGCATCCTGGCAGTGGCCAGGACAAACTAGAAACGGGCTGTGCAGATTGATCTTGCCTTTGGGATCACTGGAGCTAAGAGTGTACCTACCAGACACCTCATCAAGCAGTGGTCTCCAAACCTTTTTGAGTGTGCACCGCTATCAGCAAAAAGTTTTTGAGCACACACCGTCAATATATGTATATTTATTTATTTATTTATAAACTATATACCTGTACTAATGAAGTTCTGTATTTTTTTCCCCAATGGATTGCCTTGCACCCCACTTTGGCGATCACGATTATAAAGGCTGTCCCATCATTTTAGTAGCATTTCTAGAAACAATAAATAATATTTTCTAAACACAGGGCACCTTGCAGCCAATGCAGACATCCTAGTTACTGGACCTCATTCAGATGGTAACGACCTGCCATATTTGGCCACCATGGCCACCATGGCATTTACTTCATGTGCACTGAATGTGATACCCATTAGAAACAGAAAGGGACAATTTGTCCAAGCTTAAAAAACCTTGCTGATTTAACAGGCTAGGAACATCAATTTAATGTGGGAAATATTAATAGGAACTGGAAATTGTTCAAGAACATACTACTGCGTATATAAAAAAAAGAAGTGCCACAGATTTTCAAGTAGAAAAGAATTCATGCTGGGGAAGAAAGAATTTGTGAAATATAGAAGATGCGGAAATGCTAGTCAAACATTAGCAATCAAAACATAAAGAATGCAAAAAAAGGATAACAGCAGTAAACGGCAAATTTTAAAAAAGGTACTCTGCTGAAAACAGCTGTATAAGAAAAGATCAATGGCCAACTCAGTTAGAAGGAACACATGCGAAACACATTAGAGTAAAAAATTTCTGCACCAAATATTCATCCATTTCTAAAACCAGGTATTTTCATTTTGAACAAAGGCTCAGAAAAGACAGATATGTTCATCACTATTTCTCTTCTGATTTCAGAAGGAAGCAGGAGGATAAATTGGCCCAATAAAAACTTGTAGATGGAACAGAAAACCTGGCATCCAGAATGAAGAAAAACATGATGCAGAGTCAGCTGCAATTATACACGTACAAATCAAGCAGCCTAGAGGGAAACAAGCAGCATGGAAAACAGGAAAAATCTCGAAGATCTTTCAATTACCAATGTATTCCAAATATTAAAAAAAAGCAAAGAGATGATCCAGGAAAATACAGATTTGTTAGTTAGATGCTGAACCTGGACACGTAATGAGAAGTTTCATTTAGAAGCCCACCAACACAGAATTGAACACTTAAGGTGCAATTAATAATTATAAATACAATTCCATGGAACGCAGGTCTTGTAAAACAAACAGTCTTTATTTTATCTTCTTCAGTTTTCTTCTTCACAGCTATTGTTCTGGTTCACAGAGGTAACGGTATTCATACAGTATATTCATAGGCCCGTGCCTTCAAATCATTTGACCATGGATTTTGGACATCACATTATATGGAACCAAAAGGATATAACTTAGGAATTGGTTCTTATCAGTCTGTTAGTGAATAATTTTGTCATTGCTGCAGATACCTAAGCAAGATGGTAAGCAAGGAGACAGGTAATTTAGAGAGTGTGATCTGAATTGCCTGATTAGAAGAGCATATTAAAAAATTGCACAGAGATGTGAAGACATGTATTGAGGAGTAAGAAATACAATCTCACAATAGTGAAAACTCAGTTCAGAGCAGGGACTCAGAGGTGCACATATGTATCATCATAAATTAAACTGAAACTAGTGTAGCTAATTAATTCCTGAATATGGCAGGGGATGCAAGCCTGGGTGGAACCTAACGACTATGTCCTGACAGTTTGAATATGCCAGTATGTCTGAAGCTGTAGGGCTCAGTTTAGGGATGAGCTTTCATGACCTTTATGTATAAGGTCAGCATGAGTTGCCTGATCCTTTTTTTTCTGCCTCTGAATGAGAAGGAGCTACATTTTCCTGACAACTTTGTAGATGAACCTGCAAATATAAGTTCAACCTAGGAAGGGCACTCCTGAGCTCCTAAATGCATCAGTAACAAGCCAAAATTTAGAATATGATAAACAATGCAAAAATAAAATTTATGAAATTGTATTCAAATTCTGAATGCATCTTTCCTTGCCAACTTCATGCTCCTTTTTAATCCTTATCTCTGATTTTTATTGGCATAAACGTCTTGGGAATGTCTGTTTTCAGATGAATTCTCAGATACAAACATGACTATTCATGCATAATTAAGAGTATGTTCTGTTCACTAATCATTAGTAATCACACTATAATTCAGCATCCAAAGTCCAATAATTAATGATGAAGCAGAAAAAATGCAATGTAATTGAAGTGACCAATTATATGTCACAAGAAGCAAATAGTCAAAGTTAACAACTCACAGGCATAGACAATATTTTCCTTTTAAATCTTCAGGTGAGGACTTTAAAAATCAGTCTATTATAAGGAATCAAGATCAGCTCATGAATGATTTGTGTACAACAAAAAAGCTACAATTATCCTATAATCCATTTACAGTGAATGATTCATCCAGTCCTAGAAACATCCATGCTAACACTGCATCACTGACCCAACCAGTTACTCTATTTTCAGGCACCAGCAGAGGTACCTCTTCACATACTGTCTTGATAAAGGTTCCATGCAAACAGGCAAGACCTGATGCTCCTGGTTGAAACTGCTGTCTCCATTAGTTTTGACTGAGCTATTCCACTTCCACCAGCTCAAAATCTAAAGCTGAGCAGTAACATCAATAACACAGTAATAACAAAATATTATGGATTGTTCCTTTTCTCAAGGACATATGTATATTAGCTTTTAATAAGTTTAATAGTCTTTGTGGACAGCTTTTATATAGTTATCCAGCTTACTGTACATATTTATGTTCTGATTTCTGCAGTTTCCCACTTATTGCTCCTTTGTTGCCATAATTTCCATGCAAGCCTCTCTTCAGCAACTTTCCCTTGTGCTACTATGTCCTTCCAGCAGTTCCCCATCTAGCTGAGTACACAGCTCTGCTCTTCGTTTCACCGCCAGTGGTCTGTATCAGTTAGTACACATTAACATTTTTGTTTTCCAGGGTTATCTCATGATAGTCTGCACCTGGTATCATGACACGTTTCCCTTCATGTCTGATGCCTGCACCTCATACACATGCAACTTTTAACTTGTTGATGTTTCTAGTCTATCCTGTATCTGCCTGTGGTCAATCAGTCTAGTCTTCCCCCGTATTCTGGGACTGGTGGAGATTCATGGATCAGATATGGCTTCTGTGGGGAGCGGTACCACCATGCTTCAAAAGCATTTGGTAAAAACTGCATTAACTATACTCCATTTTGAGTCCATGAAGACCCAGCTGTCCAGTCTCCATGTAAGCTTTGCTATTATTAGTTTGGTGCCTCCTACATTTTACCTCTTGCAGATTTTCTAACATTTTATTTCATTTCCTTAGTAAAAACATATGGCAAACAGATGTCTAAGCAGGGCCCCAGGCACCTATCTCTTTTTCCAGACTTTTCAGTATATCTGGGAAAATTCTGAGGTTTATCCTGATATGCATCACACTTGCAATTTATTTCAAATGCTACCTTTTCAGTGACAGGCATCCTAAACACCATCAGTTTTGGAGGTGTGTTATTTTAAAATCAAGTTTCTGTCTCTATTATTTTTTTTCCCATAGGGAATCTTGAAAACATAAACAAACTAACCACCAGGTTCCCGAAAAGGTAGCAGCCGGGCATCAGTCAGAGGAAGCAAGGATGATCTACAGATCCTTCTCCTTCTCACATGCACCTCTCAAAATGTAAAATAAATCAGTTGAGATTCATCTGCAAATGTCAGTTTATGAGTCCCTCCTTAAACCTTAAGTAATGCTTTCCACACAATGGTATGACCATGGCTCTGTCTGAGATAAAAGGGAAAGGAGCTGAAGACTTGAAAATGCTAAATCTAGTTCTGCTTAAAAATTGCTAGTCCCCTCTGAGACTGGGATTTAGCTATTTTGCATAGATTGTGAGAGGGCTGAGTTTTGCAGCAGCCCCCCACTTGCTGTGGCCAAAGCAACTATTCCATGGGAGAGAGCATCTTCCAAACCAGCAGGAAAATGGGAAAGTCTTCAGTAGAGATGCTGGTCTCTGTCATACACCTTTTTCCCAGGTGCTGGCCTTATTTTATACTATAATTCTTCTCTCCCCTTTCCCATGCCTCACCCTTTGTTGTACTATCCTTGGGTAATGCATTTAAAATTATATTTCAATATCTTGAAATTATTTCTGAATTTTAAAATTGTATGTATATTTTGGAGAAAGTTCATTTTGGCATGGGGAACTATAGGTGGCATTCTTTATTAAGGCTGCTTTGTAATTAGTTGTTCACATGGGACCTGAAAGCCAAGAAACAGCTTAACTGTTCTGTCCCCTTCCCAGGATTCACTCATTCCAGAAACACAAAATATTGAGCACAGAATTCAAGATGCAATCATGTGTTGAGAAGAGAGCACTGAAAGCCAAACATCTGCAAGTGGCAGATTTACCCTTATAACTGGATCTATCTCCCAAGTATGAAGATACCCAAGGTGTTCAAGATTTGCTCCAGATATCAGACATCAGGGTGTAGATTTATTCACAAAATGCAATTGTTTCATTTAAAAGCTATTTAAATGAACAGCCTCTTGAATTTATTGTCATACTTTCTTTTTTCTTTCTCATTAAAAATGTTGCTTGCTTTTTCACATAGAATGAGAATGCTGCAATGCACCGTTTGCTGTATCGATATGCAGCAATCAATTAATGCTGAATTAGATGATTTTACCATTCGTAAGACATGCAGTGGAAGCTGATACATAGGCTGAATGAAATTGCTCTGAAAGGCATAGTGCATCGTCAGGAAAGACTATCAGCTCTGAAGCCACAAGGCTCCTTCAGAAGTGATTAATTTGCAGATACCTTATTCTATATTTTATTTCAAAATTATCCACCAAAAAAAGAAATGTAAAGCAACTAAATCAATGCCAAACTGACTGTGGCATGTGATGTTTCTTTTTCTCCCAGATAACTTGTATCAACATGAAATTCCTTACAAATGAAGGATCCCTTTTTGTTGTCCATAGGGAGGAAGTGCTAAAGGAAATAGTGACACACTAGCCATCATAGGTAATTCCCAAGGGATACTTAGTTTTTCTGCATCAACGTGTTAATGTTCTTTACAGATAAAGGAGTAATTTTTCCCATCCTTACCGAGGAAGGGCTAAGGAACACAGAGAATTTAATTGCACCAGGTCATGAATGTGACTGCTGGAAAGAAACAAAGCTCTGCAGTCCTCCAAAAAGATGACTTTTTACTATCTATGGAGCATCTACTTCCCCAGACTCCAGCTGGTTAGCTGCTGCTTAGTTATAGTTGCTGGTTAGCTGCTGAAGATGGGCAGCAGCCACCTGTGGTGACAGTGACGGTCCTGATGGAGCTGCCTGCCTCCAGCTGAGACCTCCCAGGCACACTGGCCAGCAGGACTGCCAGATGCTCTCAGACCAGCCATCCTGTTGCACAGAAATGGGGCAGAAGACTCTTGCTTCAACCACTTCTCCATAATTGCAGACCTCTCTGCAGGTCCCCTACGTTTTGTGCCCCAGCCTCTCTGACACAGGCTGTTGAACTCTCTCCGCAGTTCTTTCTTCATAATGTGCTTCTTAATTTGCCTCAGTGTTCCTAGTGATCATTTTACTATTCAAATGTGTGTGAGCAAAGCATTTGGTAGCTTGTCTTTTGTAGCCACATGAGGCAGCTGAAGACCAGAGGTGTCAGAATCCAACCAGTGCAGCAGGAATCGTGCGTGGCCCTGTCAGGGAGTGCCCACTCTGCCCGTCGTCCTTTCAGCCTGTGCCAGCTTCTGTTTTATCTCTGCCTACAGCACCACGGGGACCATAGGAGAAATGTGACTGGAAAATAAAGTGATTTCTGGTCTAATTTGATGAAACATGTGTATTGGTTTCTAAAATGTACGGACACTTTTTTGCCTCCTGGAATCACAGTTTTCAAAGAAAACCGATTGCCATCACATGCATTAAAAATAGCATTTAACAGTGACTTTATCAAATGAACTGGAATATTAACAGATACGTAACGTGCATAAATGTAACATGTTTCACCTCTATCTAATCTGAGAGCTTCTTATTTTCCATCCACCCACTCAGGCACACAGTTATTCATTAGGTACAAAAATGAACTGCACACCTTAAACATATTCAGATTATTGTAAAACTGCTTCCACCTTGCTACCAGAATTGCTGAGGTAAAAATATCCTTCTCTTTCTCAAAAGATAGACAGTGATAATATAGAAATGTTTCTACTTCCAAAGCGCCTATACTAATACAAGGAGTCAATTCTATTTAAAAATAAATTCACACTTGAACAGTTGCTGTACTTGATACATGTATTTCACACACACACAAAAGATTGTTTAAAAAGTTATGTAGCTCTAGTCAAGCATTTAGAAGTTCAGAAATAAACGAGTGAAGAAGAACCTTCTATGCCTGAAGAAACTTCTTTTCCCCCCTTCCTGCGTAAGTATTATGATATAGTCCTTAACTACATGAAAATGTGATTTTTTACCTCAGGAATCCATCTTGCTTGATACAAAGAACACCTTTCTCTCTTCAAATTGTTTCACCTGAGCCACCTGTGCCATGAAGACCTATAACATTACTTAACATTCCCCCTGACCTCGTTTTCTAGGTAAACAAAACTTATGTTATGCTATGATTTTGTCCTTCAGACCCCATTGAGAACTTGTGAACCCACTGGGTAGTTTCAACCAAACACAATGGAAAAGTGAAGGTTTTAAAGAAGAAATTCTAATCCAAGTTCAAGTTTCAGGACAACCGCATAAAGGTGAAAGCCCTATCAATGCCTCCACCAAAGTAAAAGCTGAAGGTGAACCCTGCTCTGCCACCAGCATTTGGGCAGCTGAGCTCCTAGACCTTGCTCCTCAGGAAACCTGCCTTCACCCGCCCTGCTGCACCAGGGCCACTCGCATCCCTGCCTCAGCCCTCACCTGGCCTCTCTTTTCTGAGCATCTGCTTTTTTTGAAAATCGTTTTGAACCTGAAAATGCTCTGGGTGTGGTACCTTCCATCTTGGGATGATGGAGATGACAATAATGCCTGCATTCATTTTTACATAACTGAAACCTGGTTTTGCTCTTTTCTTCTTTTCCTTGGTACTCCCATTGCCCCTAGCCTCTTGCTTTTGCCTGGCTGATCATGTTTTGGCTTTATAGTTCTCCCTCACCCTGCACACTCAGTTTGCCATTAAAATTCCCGCTCTAAGCTGAATGGTTGGGCTGTGTATTTAGGCTTGCAGCCTGGAAGTTTGTGGTAAAAGTTCTACACACAAGGCATGTTTGGGCAATTTCAGTATTAGGTGATAAAATTCCCCTTCTTTCTATGCACACAAGTCACACTTCCATCGACGTTTCCAACAACTGCCCAGTCTCTGCTATACTTCAGGACAGCTAAGACAGAGCTGGGTCACAGATCACAGCAATAATGCCTATGTCAGAAAAAAAAAAATTGATACAAAAAAATCAGCACACTACCTGAGAGTTCATCAGTCATCTCTGCCAGCCATGGATCTTGGACTGCATATTGTAGTTTTGCTAAATACTGTCAATACAGATGTTTGCACATTGGCAGAAAATTGATTAAATCCCACTGTTCTTTTTATGCAAACTCTGCTTCCATTTTCTCACATAAGACAGAGGTGTAACAGTAGATGGTATACAACCTCTGTTGTATTCATAATTGCAGTGCAATACATATATGCACATTATCACATTGGTTTTGCTGTTATGTGCCTTTACTGTCACTCCTCATCACTGCAAATAATTAAATGAAGTAACAGGCAGTGAAAAACTATGAAACCTTTCAGGTTGACACTACCTGTAATATATCATAGCAAATCTGCTTGTGTCCATGAATATCCAACCCATCTCCCAAGAATTACCATTCCCCCATTTTGTAAAGGTCCCAGTGTTGTCTCCTACAGAGACCTTTTTTTTTTTTTTTCTCTTCCTTGCTTTTTAGAGCAAGATTGGATGATTCAGTTTGTGTCTACATGCACTTAGTGACACATAACACTCTGCTTTAGCAGAAAATGTCTATCGAAGAGCTCTGGTGAGACTGGACATCAGTCTAGGGAGGACACACTACAGGAACTACAGTAACAAACTGTCATGTATAGCAAAAAAAGGAACTTAAACTCTGAAGTACAACTGTATGTCTTGTAACCATGATAAGATATTTTGCCTGACTTCCAGTATGTCAATATTAAAAAAGGCCTTTTTTTATCTTAAATGAGTTAAATACTGGTGACACTGAAATCAATGGCAAAATTTCCACTTACTTTGGTAAAATGTGAACATTATCTGAGAAATTTATATTAATAAAGTTTGGGTTTTAAACCATAAAACCTGCATTCTTCATGCCTTTTGCTAATGAAATGATATAATAAATAGATAAAAATACAAACTTTAAATAGCTTTACATTCTATTGCTTCCAACTTCTTTTTATAGCATCCAAAATCATAAAAGAATTAAAATATAAATACTTTTCTATAATCATGTAAATCTAAGGAAAATGTAACATTTGACAATAAAAATTTAACTGTTCATACAGTTTTCTTCTGAAATGTTACTATTGTAGCACAGTCTATTAATCAGTCTTTGGAAGTTGCTTCAACAGCAAATGGATAGATAGACTAAAACTGCTGAAGACTGTACCCTGTGAAGCAAAAAATACCAAGGAGCGAGTCTCAAAACCTACATCCAGTCTTATCTTTTAAAAAGTCTGATGAGGTAACAGGTACGATGCTAACTAAGAACTCAAGGCATCCCAGATACACCTGTTTTTTAATGGGACCAGAAGGTCTAAGGCAGCCTTGTGGAAGACAGCAAGAACATACCTCCCATCTTGAACTGATCATACAGAGGGAGCAAGAAGTGCCATTGCCCTGTAACTCATGGACAAATCCAGGGTATTAACTGGAAAAAAAAAGAAATGATTGCCTCAGCTGTGCAACAGCTTTCTGCATTTCTTGCAAAACATGTAAACGTTTTTGTTAAAGTCAAAAGCTTAATGACTTACAGGCTACATTGGTATGGTGATCACCAGTGCTGTCTGATGGTCCTTTGCTTCAGCTAAGGATGGCAGTGAAAATATATGTTTGACAGCTCTTCTTCTTACAGTACTGGTACCATTGCTACCTATTATTATGAGTACTTTTAGCACTGCTGCAGGCCTTCTAGGTGTGCTGGAGCGCAGTATAGACCTAGGGCATTTGGACAGTGGAAAAGGATGCAGAGCCAAATTATTATCCCCTATTACGCTCCTTCTTTGCAGAACTTGTAAAGACAACAGACTTTCACAGGAGGCACAAGTCACTTTATTGCTCCTCCCCTTGTACCTGCATGCAGCCTTTTTCCTAGGACTCAACATCAGTAGAGAGCTTCTGCTGCTGGAAATGGGTGTTGCGTGAACAGCATCAATTGGTGGGACAATTCCTTGTGCCCAGTACTTGCATTCCTATCACCTGGAAGGGAAGTCGCAGAGGGCTGCAGTGAGGGAGTTCAGGAAGGACAAACTTGTTCTCCTGAAATGTATTTTGAAGATGCTCCTGAAGTGACAGATGTATGTGTAGCGTAAGTCTTCCAGAGTAAGTGCTGCCTAAAGAGGAAACTTGTTTATAACATTTGAACATTCGAACTCTGCTGTGAGTCCATTAACCTGAACAGTAAGACTGAGGTTCAACCGGTCCCAGGAAATGTCTTTAGTCATCAGCTCTGAAACAGTTGTGAGAAACATATGGCACTTTTAAATTCCAGACAAACTTCCATCAGATACACTCAGGTGCTGCAAATCATCTTCAGGAGGGCCAAACTCTAATTTGACAACCTCCTGAGTCACATCCCCAAAAACAGTTTAACCCACACAACATTAGATTAAAAACAAACCAGTGTAAAATTTTAAAGCTCATTCTGTCTTGCTTTTTTGAACTGTTTTCCTCCCACATGTCTGCTAGACTTCCCAAACAAACATACTGAATCTGGACTCACTCCTACCTTCACTTTAGTCCTTTCTCTCCACTGTTTAGGTGTATTCTGCCCTCATCCAGGCACTGCATTAGTTCTGCCCTGCTTCTTGTCAGCCCCCACACCCAGCCACCCTCCACATCAAGTTTGTTCTGGCATTACCTTTAAATTTTCCAATACTAGAAGTGAAAGTACTGGCAGATTCCCCATTTTCTCCCCAAGGCCTGATGTTGACAGGTAAAGGGAAGGAGTGAAGGGAAGCTGATCATTTTTCACAAGAGAAATCAAGAATAACAGTGGTGATCTGTTGAGTTGTTGGATTCCTTCTCCCTCCAAAATTTTGGTGTATCACTTGGCAAAATTGTGATAAAAATCCTTATTAAGCTATAGCTCTGTTCCAAACAGCAAGACACTGGACAAGTCAGTAATAAGTATAGCAGTGGAGCAGTAGAACTCATAATAAAATAGAGGAACAACTTAAGAGACCTAAACAAATGCTTGCAAAAGAATGTTAAATAGCAGATTTTGTGCTTAGATCCATAGAAATGTTGTCTTGGTTTCTTTTGAGGCCTGAGGCTCATGAGAGCTATTTTGAATTCATCACCTCCATCCTATTCACTTCGGGACTGCTGTCCAGCTCAGAGATGACCCTCAGCATGAAGCAGTCACAGACTGAAAATGAGATCCAGTCATGTTAGTCAAATGACACTGTCGATGTGCAAGTTTGCCAAACACAGTCACACACCAATTAAAGGTTTTTTTGCCCAGTGTTTTACCTGTCTGCAGCTGATACAGAAAAGAACCATTCATAAATGATTGAAATCCATCCTGCGGACAGTATTTGCCACCAGATTTAAAACTGCTAAAATAACTCACTCTCTGTACCACCCAAGCATTAAGTTAATACTCCTCTTAAGCTTCTCTGACACACAGAGCTTTTGCAGACAAAGAAAATAATCTACATTCATGGTGCCCACAGAACATTAAGCCAATCTACTATTTCCAAGGTAAGAAACAAAGCCATTTTAGTCACAGTTTAGGGCTTAATTTAAATTGTAATAATGATATCTTTTAAATAGCATTAAATATCTTTACTTAAAAATTGGCTTTTCTACATGTTTATGATTATTATTGTTTTTTTTATTACAGATGACTGTAATGGTAAGAAACTCATATTTTAATGGCTCATCTAAATACTAAACAAAGATGTAAATATTCAGTATGATGTGCAGGGAATTAGTAGCAGCATTAGCAGTAATGGGACTTACACAGCTAATTCTCCACATAGCTAGCTGAACATGTACCCCAACGTACTCATCAAGAAAATCAAACTTTCAATTACATTTTAAACTAAAATAGGCTTTAGAGGCTTTCTTTCTCTGAGACAGAACTTTAAAGTAGATTTATCTTTACAAGACTGAACTTCAGGGCTTCACAGTGTTACTGCCATACTAGAAGTAAATAGAATAAGATTCAAATATTATTTATAAAAACAATCCTTACTGTGGAATTAAGGGTCCTTGGATCACGCATATTTGTTTATGCAGCATCTCCACCCTACTGTTACAGAACTTGAGCACTTCACAGCTTTAACGTAGACACAACACTGACTACGAGGTAGTGAGAAGGTCTGCCCAACTCAGCAACAGAGCTGATACCCTTCAGCTTTGCATCTTTGATGTTAGACCATCAATTTTCTTTTTCAAGAAGTGCTGATGAGCACCTCTGCAGTAAAACCGTCTAGCAGGGAAGAAAGAAATAATTCTGAAATGTGAAACTAAGCCATTTGTCTTATGCCAACCTTCCCCCTCAGATGGGAATCTGATGGCTCAGATGTACCTATGACCTAGCAGGAAACAGAAGACAGTGAAACAGCTAATTGTGACTACCTTCTCATTTTGTGTCTTTCAGAGGAAAGGGTCTGACTTCTGCCAGAAGCAACTTAAACTTTTCAAGATAATACCAGCAAGCATAACTATAAAGATTCAGGTCATGAGGGGTTGCCTAGATACAAAGAAATTGATGGGTAGTCGAAAACGTGTAAGACAGGAAGAAACAAATCAGCACAGCACCAAAGAAGCTTCTGATTTGAGAAAGTGTATTTTATGATTTTACTAAGATAATGTTTCAGTTACATTCAAAATTGTATACAGCTTGTCACATACTAGAAATGACAGATACTTTCTAGCAATAGATGTTGAATTATACCTCAGCCATTCCTCCACTTCTGACACACCCTGACTTCTAGCAAGAATAACTTCCTTGTGAATTAAAGTATTCCTTTGTACAATTACCTTACTTATTATGTTGCCTTCAATCATTTTCAGTACAACTGTATAGCCAGTTCCTAAGCTAAGTAGCCAACCATTATGTTGGCCATTACCACTCAAAGCAAGATAAATGAATACTGTGTGCAGCTCTGGTCCCCTCATCCCAAATTGAAAAGGCCCAGAAAAAAATAAGGAGGATGATCAAAATTATGGAGTAAGTTGCCTACAAGGAGTGGTTGAGCCTGAAAAAAAAGACAACATAGAGCATAAATGAGGTCTGCGAAGAAGTGAGTAGCATGGGGAGGTTGGACAGCCATCAAGAGCCAGCCTCTTTACACAGACAGCTGCAGACCCATGAAAATCCTTGCCAAAGGACTTTGTGCCTGGAAGAGCTTTACTTACTTTCTAGGGGAGGCTGGGTGAGCATTTGAAAGAGAGATCCACTGGGGTTACTGAGGAAACAAACAGAACGGGTTCAGGCAACACTCAAAGCAAAAAAAATGTTGAAGGCTGGGAGAACATTAAGGAGGAACTGGCACGCACGCTTGCCCGATTCTTACTCTAACCTCACCATGCACTTGTGGCTGCTGTTGGAGACAATCCAAAGCTGGGTGGCATGCAAGGCCTTTGAACCAGCGGTGCGATGAATAGGTCATTGTACAGACAGATACATTCCTGATTAACTTGATGTACTCCTTGGAGTCTGACGTGGCTTTTAAATCAGAACCAGTCTGATAAACTTTTTGTCTCCAGGCAAACAATAACCAACACATATTCCATAATCCAGGCTACAGATCTTCGTGTCTGTTCGCCCCACCTCTCAGCACAAAGAACTTTTTTGGCAGAGCTGAACAATGTCTTTCTGGTTATCCCATAAAAGGGAAGAGAGAAAGACAACTCCAGAAATCTTAGAAGTAGAGTTGTAACATCAAGTCAGTGGAAAAGCACCCCAAATTAATGTGAGTGTTGTAAATTTTAATTGTTTCTGAAATCCCCTGAAGTTTTTGTTGAATAGGTAGTTGCTTATGATCTGCACGAGTTAAGAGAAGCAGCAGAATCAAAACCATTTTAATATAAACTGATTATGAATGCAAGTTGATGATATTACACCTCTGGTCTGCAATTAAAAGAAATTCTGAATCCCTCTTTCAAGGCTGAATGGTTTTACAAAAGGAATGTTTATTGGTAACTGGATAAATGAATGTTTGTTCAGTTGATTCGACACTTTCTCTTTTTTTCCTCTCTGAATAAAGTTTGTATTTTCTTGTGTCAGGAAGTGTTGGAACCTGGACAAAGAACAAAATCCTCACCCTGCTAAACTGAATGGAAATTTTACTATTGACTTGAATGGCACTGATACAGAATTTCTAAGGCCTTGTATAAAAACAAAAAAGTAGACCAGCTTCCTTCAGTTGGTAAAACTGCCTTGTATGGAAACTTTTTTTTAGTTACAGTAACTTGCAGGGATTTAGCTTAAGGTGATGACATTATAATTCAGTCCTATAACAAGAGATGAATGTGCACAAAAGACAGTCCCACCAAAAGCTTAACTTAGTTAGCTCAAACTTCTTCTGAAGTAAAGTAAAACTGCTTAAGTGACCTTACAAACAAAACTGAGAATGCCTGATATGCTCTTGGTACAGCACATACTGAAAGCTGATCAGTAGTTCTGAGAAGGAAAAATCCTCTTCAGCTCCAGTGGGAACAAAAAGATGTTGGGTAAAACAACCATGGATCTGGATGAAATTCCAGTCATGGGCAAGTTCCCAGTTAGGGCCACAACCCCAGCAACACTTGTTTCAATGCTTTACCTCCTTTGGTTATGCCAGCGGTGGACAGCTAAGGCTCCCCAGGCAAAGTGCTGCAGGTGCACATTGCCCAGGTGCTGGCAGCACGAGCTGCCACCAGCTAGCCATGCCTGTTTCTGCGTGCTCGTGTCAGCGGGGAAATCCTACTGCGGACCACCTGTTGCAGATGGTTTCTGTACCTACCACGCTCTCTGCACAGGCTTTCCTGCACCACCATTGCAGGGGCAGATCAACAGCAGCTACTGTAAACCATCCCTGCACCAAGGTCACAGCGTGAGACTTGTGAATATGCTGGAAAAGACCCAACTAACCAGTGCAACCCGTGAAGAAGTGTTTATCTCAAAATCTGCTTTGCCCTGATTGCTTTCTCTCCTACTTTTACACCCGTATTCAGTGTTACTGCTACTGTCAATATGTTAATGTATAGTAAACCTCTGTTTTGTTGCCACTTGGGATACGTACTTTGTGCAATACTATACAAACGATCCTCAACCAAATCTGAGCTCGTTTTGCAACAAATTACACTAAAAGGGCATGGGATCAGAATTCCACCAACCGTAAAAAAACACAGCACAATTTTTGTCAACAGTAGCAAACAGTTTCCCTCCAAACCCACCCACAGTATTTTGCTTACACCAGGAAGATAGTTTCAGAAAATGCTGCCACATATTTCACAAAACACCCCTCAGTCAACAATTACTGAAAGAGTTTGATTTTTTTTTTTTGAGATGTAGGTTAGAAGGGGATCTCATTTTGAACAAACTTGTGCTCCTGAAAGACTGAGAAAGCGTGTGATGCTCACTGTAACACAGTAATGGCTGTTTTCCATGACACAATGGAAACTTTATTGTCAGTTCTTGCCAGCACACGCCTTTTGAGAGTGAAATCAGTGTATCTGTAACAATAATGCACTGAAAAAGGCAACAGAATTTTGAAATGTTCTACTGGAAAAAGATATATCTTTGGGAACATAATGTAAGTATGTGGAAAGTTCTGTGTTTATCGAGCAACACTCACTGAAATACCATCCCCGGCATGAGTTACGTGAGAGTCTGTGTATACGGAAAGATTGCTGGGAATAGAGCTGAGCATGTGAAATGAATTGCACATCTGGATCCTGGTCCTGAATTCATGTATCTGAAAACTACGAATGATCTCATGTGGAAAAAAAACCTGTTGCAAGCTTTTGCTTAGTCAGATGTACAACAGTTCTCTGTCTTTCTAGAACTCTCCACGATTTTCTTGTGTATTATTTACTGGTGATACAGAACAGTTTCTCTGATAACTGTATAGGAATACACAAGGTCATCAGATCTATAAGAGACCACTCAAAACTGATCACAGGCATGCAATACAAGTCTGAGACTGTCTGTAATTCAGGAAGTCCAACTCTATCTACATACTAATTTTTTTTCCTGAATTATCTTTTGCCATCAGAGGTAGTATTTTCCCAGACCTGAAGGTGGAACTCTTGTTCCTTTGATAATCTTTACATGAATGACGTAGTGTTTTGCATAGTCATTTTTCCCTTGAGGAAATTTGGACTTCTCTGAAGTCACTGCTGGATTGTCTGGGAGATCACATTAGCAATGGCAGCAGAACTGGACAGTCAGGCATGAATGTCATGTTCATAATTAAATGTGACAGGAGCTCTTCAGATGTTGCCTGTTAGAACTCACAAAAAAAAAAAAAATCTTTCTTTTGGAGAATATCCTTGGGATCCTACTCCTTCTTTTGCTGCTACATAAGTAGACTTCTTGGTCATCTTCTGCAGTCATTAAGTTTATGGAAAGGAAAACCTGAGTTTAATCTTGCAGTTGTAAAACCACCATATCAGGCCACACAGAACCTCTACCAATGTATTCTGCATCAAAATTGCAGCTGTGTATGCCCGAGCTACACTACATCTTTGAAAAAACTCTCAATTTTTTTACCAACAATTTTGTATTGGTTCAAAAGGTTCACAATTTAATCCTATTGCAAATTAAGATTTGCCATATTTTTAGTTTAATTTTTTTTCTTAGTTTTGCTTTCAGAATTTTGTCATTTTCTGAAAGCCAACACTGCTTCTACTCCTCAAACATTCCTAACCCAGACAAGTACAGCTTATGACAAAGATACCTCTTCACCTGCACTGGATTATGCTTTAAAAATATCTCATATTAATGCACATTCCCCACACGTTTTGTAACTTTCTTTTGGACTCTTTCCAATATTTAACATCTCTTTGAAGTGTAAATGCCCAGACTGAATGCATTATTTTGATAATGGCCTCATGAGTTCTGTAAACAGGGGTAATAGCCATTCCAGTTGTATTTGATGTTCTGGGTTTGCTTCATAGGATTAGTTAGCAAAAGCTTTTTTCTGGGAGCTCATATTCAACTGCTTATGTACTATAACGTCCAGGTCCTCTTCAGCATTGTCTCATGCCAGTCATTCTGCCTCAGGTTCCAGGTGTGGCTTTGGGGCTTTGCCTTAAATCTTACCTCTAATTTGACTGTCTTCAGGGGAGTATTTTTACAAGTGAGACAATCTTACAAAGCAATTCAAAGGAGTTTATCTAAGTGACCTGCCCTTACCTTTATTTACAACAGCAAAGTAGTGATTTAGTATTTCTGTCTAGGTAATTTCTAATAGTACCAGCCCAAGAATAACACCACCCAAAAAGACAACCTTCTGACAAATCCTAACTTACTTCTCTTGAGAACTGTCAGCTGAATCGCTTCTTATGAACGGTGCAGAATTTGCATTCCATGCCTCATGTATGAGAACAGCACACTGTTCTACCCCAGATGGAAACTATTACATCAACATTATTACCTTTCTCAACCAAACTTAACTTCAAATGCATTTAATCAAATCTTTTTCATAAGTGTGTTGACTGGTGTTTAATTATTACCATTTAATGACTGTATCCCATGTCAGCACTTCCATGATTCTGCCCCATATCCATGTCAAACTGGCTATGCTAGGCTGTGTCATCCTTTTTACCAGTTTTTAAGCATATGTTCAGTGTAAGCTTTTTTGTAGTACACTGGCATTCCCCAGTACTCCACTGTCATTCCAGCAGCTGTACTGTGAGCAACAGAACTAATAAAGACACTGGATCCAGTGGATTTGGATCCTTTAGCTCCATAATAAACTTAATTACAATAACTAGAATTTATTCTCCATTTGCCTTATGAAAAACCCATCTAGCCGTCTGGAACTATGTATATGCAAAGTGTACGGCTAATGTATTGGTTGTCTGGCTGATTGCTGCTAACAAGAATGTGTAAGAGCTGAGTTTTTTGCTTGCTCTTCCTTTGCTGAGGAAACAAATTTAGGCTTATTTCAGTGACATACCAACTTCCACAAAACTTACAGGACTGTAATGACTTTCTCTAAATTAGATTGGAACTGGTCAAAAGTGCACAGAACGACAGACAGATGAACAGATAATGTAAATCTTGCTCGGAACATCAAAATCAAATTTGCCTTTGGTAATTTGGAGATCTGAAGTCCGTTCTATTAATGCTGTTGAGTTCACTGTAAAAATGTTTTATTTTAATAGTGGTGTAATATAGTTGCTCTACAGATATTGCCAGGTATCCAGACAGTTTTTCACTTCTATTTAGAGGTGATAAAGTGCTCAGGAGTGATACCAGGCTACCCTTGGGTACCGGTCGTACAGCAGCCAGCGTGCCCGCCGGGAGTGAGTGCTCTGCCAGCCACAGGCTCCGTGGGGTAGGACCCAATGACCAGTGTCAGACACAAACAGGTCACAGTGGTTTTCAAAATACAGGTCAGAAATATCGTATAGATACTTATTTTCTGAACACTGTTAGAAACAGCGAAGGTTAGTGAAAGGTGAAAGGAGACTCACTGGCATGGCCTGGTTGACATTTGTCCCCCACATATTGATGCCAAGGGTCCCACTTGGCAGTTTGGTATTGCCTAAATTACCTGTCAAGACACACAAAAATGTTGGTAGTGGGGAATTTAAGAAAAGTTCTTAAAATTATCCCGGCAACCTCTGGCTCTTTTTTAGAACAAGAAATTTAACTTTTCCCTCCCGATGAGCCCTTATCCCAAGAGGCTCAGTGCTCCCTCCCTGGCCGGGGCAGCTTCTCCTCCGTCCCCCTGCGCACCGGCCCCTTCCCGCACCCGGGGCCACGAAGGGCAGTCACCGGGCGGGTGGTGGCACCGGGGGGGGTGATGGCACCGGGCGGGTGGTGGCACCGGGCGGGTGATGGCCCCGGGCGGGTGGTGGCACCGGCGGGTGATGGCCCCGGGCGGCGGGCGGGGGCTGGGCCGCCTCCCGCCGAGGGGAGCCCTGCACGCCGGCTCCCGCCCAGCGTCCCGGGCCGCCGCTGGCCGCGGGCCCCGTCTCGGCACAGCCGCCACCACGGTGAGGGGCCGCGGGCGGGGCGGTGGGAGCTGCGGGGCGCGGCGGGAGGGGGCGGCGGCTGCCTCGGCGGCGCGCCGGCAGGGCGGGCAGCGGGGCCGGGGTGGCTGCCGGGCGGCCGCCGGCCGTGGCCCGGCTCCTTTCGCTTTCGCTTCCCGCGCCGGGGAGGCCAGAGGAAGGCTCCGGCGGGCCCAGGGCTCGGTTCCCGCGGACGCGGCTGGTCGGTAGGTGCCCGTAGCGCGGCCCGCGGCGGGGAGCGGAGCGCCGGCTTCCCCCCGGCCCCGATCCCCGGCCCCTGCCCCTCAACCGGGGCTGCGGCGGGCACCGCGGCCGCCGCCCGCTCACTTGGGCCTTGCGGGCCGCTGCCGCAGGCCGGGCCCTGCTGCCGCGGGCGGGCCCGCGCCCCTCGGCCGCCCCCCTGCCGTGCCCGGGGCCGGGCTGGCCGGGCGCGGGGGCTCGCCTGGCTGAGGGCCGTTCCCCTCCACACCAGGCCGGGCGCCCCGGAGCGGCTGGGGGCGGCCGAGCCGTGCGGGTGCCCGCGGAGCGGCTGGGGGCGGCGAGGCTGTGCCGGGGCGGAGGTGGGGCCGCGGGCAGGCGCAGGCTGCCGTGCCGGCGGGGAGCTGGGCCCCACCGGGGCTTGCCACACCAGCTGTGCTTATTACTGTTTTTTTTAAAGAGTAGAACCACAGTGTGACGGATTGTTTAGCCTGGCGTTCCCCGAGCTTTTAAAAGCGTAAGTAAGGAAAAAGAAACTAGCATAGTTCGCTTGAAGCCTTGATGTAAGACTTAAAACCTTACTTTATTCTTATGCTTCTGCTCTCTGCATGCACCCCTTGCTTTTCAGGGGTGAAGTACAAACTGTTGGTTGCTGGGCTGAGACCAGAGGCATGGTTCAATAATACAGAAAAACCAGTGTTGGGGTGCTGATGGCAGGTGGAACTGCGTTGCAGCTGCCTATTGCAGGTGTCAGTCTACTATGGACTCGCTCTACCGGTTCAGCATTGGTCAAGAAATGTTGATGTGTTAGTCATCAGGTATTTTCTGCCATTCTGCAGCTGGCGTAAACATGTAAAACCAATACAAAATGCCTGTCATCTGCTCTGATTTCTCAAAATGCAGTCATGTGCCTTTGCCTTGCCTGGGTCAAGTTTGCCTTGCCGCGTGATCCCCAAGCGCACAGAGCTGCTAGGAGCCACAGCCGGTTACCCACAGCTGCTAATTCTGCTTGTTCTGTGGGAGATCCCCCACACACGGCTCTTGATCCCACTCAGTAGTTTCATGACACATTGTGAACACGCTGGGGCTGGCAGTGCTGTATCTCAGCCTAACAAAGCTGTTTTCCTTTGGTTCCTTTTATAGCCGAAAGAGAAAGATGTAATTCAGACCCAAAGTGCAGTTTGTCTGTAGTCTGCCACAGGAGCGTGTTCCTCACCAATGACAAACCACAGCCAACTCAGCAATAGCAAATACTCTGTTGCTGCAATTTTGGGGCCAGCACTACTCTTTAAGAAGTGTTTCGGGTCACCTTAGTGAGAAAGCTGCTGTAAGTCTCTGTATTCTAGCATCCAGATTCTAATTTATTTTATTTGCAATGAGAAAAAGAAAAAGCTTTTTTGGCTTACAGCCCTTAAAAACAAGGCATCTATGCTGGAAGTACTTTTTTTAGTGGCAGTGGTTGCCTAAAACGTATGTGAATTAAAATTAATTATGCAGGTTAGATTGCATTTCCCTGGGCAAGCAGAACTCTTCACATTTATTCT
The DNA here is from genome assembly GCF_023638135.1 of Falco biarmicus. Lineage (NCBI taxonomy): Eukaryota > Metazoa > Chordata > Aves > Falconiformes > Falconidae > Falco > Falco biarmicus. The sequence continues at coordinate 71,193,072 of NC_079290.1, forward strand.
GCATTTGTCCTGCCGTATTTGAGTGGAGAACACCAGGCAGTTTAACGAAAGTTCATGAGCTTTGTTTTAACAGCATTTACTGAAATTTTTGACAAGAAGGAATACTTCTGACTGCAACTATGTGACTTTGTTCTTTCTATGCATTGCCACACAGTAAGTGGAGATTTTGTGTTAGTGTCAGAATTAAATTCACAGTTTTACTCTTTGGAATTGGATACCTTAAGATTCTTTTACCCCTTAGAATTATATGCTGAATACGAGTCTGAGAGTGCTGTTGCGGTGAAGGACAACCACATTGTGGGCTGTGTTAGTAAACGCAGCTGAGGGACAGCTGGTCAAGGGAGTGACTCTTCCCCTGTGAGACTGTCAAGGTGGTTAGGGGACTGGAGCACTTGATATTCAAGGAGAAAGAGAGAGGTGTATTTGTTCAGCCTTAAGAGGAGGTGAAGGAATGAGAGATCTTACTGCTATAGGTGGGAATCTGTAGAGTCAGGCTCCTCTTGGAGGTGTATGACAGTAGGATGAGAGTAATGGATGTAAGCTGGTTTAGCTACAAGGAAGGTTTTTCCTTGTTTTGTTTGCTTTTAACCTGGAGAATGGCCAAGCACTGAAGGGAGGGGGTCTAGTGAGTGTGTGGAGCGTCCATTCATGGAGGTGTTATGGACGCTTGACTGGACAAAGGCCTGTGCAACCACATCTAAATCGGCTTGTACTGGATGGAGTATGAAAATCCCTCCCCACCTATGTGGTACTGTTATTCTGCGATTACTCAAAAAACCCAGGCGTTATAGCATTAGAAATTTGTTAAAGTTATGCTTAGGGAAATACAAACCCCATAAAGTATGCAGGAAACATTAGATTTTCTTGAAATTGCATCTGGAATGAACATATGGTCATCACAAAAACTTGTAATGTAAATGTAATTTACCATATTGTGTGAACTTAAAAAAAGGAAGACCTTGCATATTTTCTTACTGGTAATTTATGGCTTGGATTTTGTGTTACAAAAGCTAGTATACTGTTGGAAAACATTAAGCAGGAGACCTGATGACAATGTAAGTTTTTATATTTCTTTCTTAGTTTCTCACACTTACTGTGCAGTGAATTTTAGGCAGCAGTGCTTTAAAGGGGCTCATAGACATTTTCGTGAAAGCTAATTTACTGTCTGGGAATTTTTAAGGAGAAGAAAGTGACTGTTCAGAGCCATGCATGCAGCCAAATCTTTGAATTTAAAACTGTTCCTTATTCTGATTACCTACTGAAGACACACGGCTGTTGGTTACATTACCTCCGCTTTCACAGTGGTCCAGTTTGTAAGTAATCTAAACTGTCAGTTTTGGCTTTTAGCAATCTCTAGGTGTCATTAAAGGTTAAGGACAAAATTATGATGGATTTAGTTTAGTCTCTGCTGTATTTGTTCTAAGAATGCGCTGTGGGTTTCTGTGATTTCACGTTGTGTGGTAAGTTTGAAGAATTTGTGTCATTGCTTCTTCAGGGTGGTTCAGTATTAAAGAAGAGCATGACATAGCTACTAAATATCTTTAAGGAACCAAATTTTAATTCTAGCTCAAACTCATGGATTAATGTATAAGATGTTAGGGAACTGAATGTATGTTTGAAGAGGAGGCACTGCAGTTTGGAGTATGGTGCTTTTTGTATTTTGCTCATTGCAAAAAAATCAGATCTAGGCTTAAAATGGAGTTCAATTGTGAGATATGAGGGGCTTTTTCATAAGTGTTAAGGACTGTAGTTACCAAATGTAGTAGAAAAACCGGTGTATTTTTTAACATCTTGCATTTAAGCTACTGTTTTTAGAATGGTGGAAAGAGTAAGTCAGCACAGAATAATTAAAGTTCTTTTTACATCCCCCCAAATCTGAGGCTACCCACTGCATGTTTATTTGAAGATTTGGACAAAGAACTATTAAAATTAAATGCCTTGGGCTAGAAGAGGATTTGTAAGACTGATAGTATGTCTCTGTAATTTGAAGTAGGGATGATTTAGCAATGATGCAAAGTAGCGATGACAGCAAAGTCAGTATTTCCTTCAGAGGTTTTGAAAAAGGAAAAGGTGTATCTGTAAAGCCTTAAAGACTGACTTTCTGTAAATTGGTCTTCTCTCAGTAAATACTGTTTTCCACAGTTTTCAGTTTCTTTGTTGGGTGGGATGGGCAAAGGAGAAGTCTTCTGTTAGCATTGCTTTCTTTAGAAAAACACAACATTGTTTTATTTGCAGCTGTGTTGGAAAAGGTTGTTACCGAAATCTCGGAATGAAGAACTTATCGACACCAATGTGATGTAGATAAGCAGACACTTCTTTATTGACAGCCGGGTGCGTGAGTGAGTCCTCTCACGATCAATGCACGCCAGGTCTCAAAATCAGACACCATATATAGAACTTATTCATACATATTCATTAAATATTCATGCACAATCATAATATTTCCCGTAAATCATTAACATATTCTCCTCCCATATCCGATTCTGCGCAGTAGAGCTTAGAAAGGTCCAGAAATGGGTCTGGGGTACGATTTGGGTAGGTGGTGTCGGTGGTCGCGATCTCCCCCTGCCGGAATTACCTTTTACTAAAGTTCACGGTTTCTTGGCAGGTAACTACAAGTTGTTCCAGTCGACTCTCCCCAGTTCCCATTAATCCTATATTCTGACATTTCAATACACTTTCTACATACGGAAGACTAGTTAACTACAAAAAAACCCTTTCAAACCCTAAATTTATTACCTAAGTTTTAAACACTGATTCTAGCCCATTCTTCTGGCCTTGGTACGGGACTGTACAAAGGATTTCATAACAGCTTTTACTGTGCAAATATATTTCTTATCCCTCTATATTTCTATTAAAAATTATTTTATAAAATCAAATAAAGTCAATCAATCTTAACTTATTAGCAAATCTGTAACAAGGTGAGTAATCTGGGATTGTTTTCCTCTAGAAACGCAGCTTCCCTTTGCCAAAAGTACTTCCAGCTTTCTCACTGGCCTGATGAAAGATGCTTACCACTTGGCTCCTGTGAAGTTGAGGGAGATTTGTACATACCCTCCCTGCAGCCTACAAGTGAGGGCAGTGACGGAACTTTGAGCAGTTCAGTTGAAGACCCAGTGCTGTCAGCTGGTGTCTGCCTTCAAGTTCTTTCTGCCTGCAGCAATCACAGGTCTCAGAAAAACCTCAACACACTCCTTCTGCACTTTCACACTGGTTAGATGTAAGAAAAATAATGTTTGATTTCACCGTTAATAATATGTTTGGCTGTGTGAAAAACAGGAAAATCTTTTAACCTCTTACATTCTGCTGTGCCTCATCTGTACCAGGAGGATTATTCTAGTTTAATTATTTAAAATTAGTTTGGTTACTGGAAGAGGAAAATTGGGGAAGGCTTCTGATGCAATTATTGTCGTAGTACAGGTACTTTCATTATAAGCAAGATAGCGTGTTGTCTTGTTACTGACATTTGTGACAAAACTTTTTCATAGCTGTCTGCAGCTTCAACTTCTTGTTTTTGTTAAAAAAGGAGTATACAGAAAGAAAATCTCACTTAAATAACCTCTGTTTATACAGTATTAAAACTGAAATTGTCTCACAATAATTTTTTCTTTCCCCTTGTGCATACTCAGCGTTATATTACTCATATACTCTGTAAATAAATGCTATTGTATGCAGTTCTACATATCTTTCTTTTAGAGAAGTGAAACTCCAAAGTTATGTTTTATGCACATGCAGGGAATGGAATTCAGGCTGCTGATGTACTACTGGTCCTGCAGATAATTTCAGCAACTGTTTAACCCCGTTGTTGGTGATGCCTTAGTCATTTTCAGTAGGGGACAAATGCAATTTGGAGTGCAAATCTTCGTTCAGGAGCTCTTACTCTTTCTAGGAAATGGACTTCCAAAATTGATTTTATTTTGGTGTTTTTCCGGACATGTTTTACAACTTTTAAGATGATTCAGAATGTAAATTGGCAAAAATTGAATGCTGATCAAGCAAGACATCTAACTGGAAGGTTTTTTCAAAGGCTTTCATCATTATATTGCAAAGCATGTTTGCATCTGCCTTAATTATTAGTTGGGGTTTTTTTGTTAGTGTTAAATTATATCTATGAAAAATGATCCCCAAAGCCTGAAAATAAATGGAGACAATAAATTTAAATGCAAATACGGTATCCATATTTTGAGTAGTTAATGCTGGTCCACTGTGATTTTGAAATAGATGTGGTTATTGGAAAGACTGATTTACCTTATTTTGCTTTAAGTGATTCTAGACGACTACATTTTTGTAAGTTTGTAATTCTTTGGTTTTTAGGGGTTTCTACCTTGGTGAAGGTATACTGGACAAGTGTTGACTTGAAAGCTGCTTTTAGGATGTCTGAAGATGACGAAAAAGTTAGACTCCGTCGAATTGAACCTGCCATTCAGAAATTCATCAAAGTGGCCATTCCAACAGATCTGGAAAGGTTAAGAAAACACCAAATAAATATTGAGAAGGTTAGTGTTCACTTTTTGCTAATGTAGTTCTCTTTACAGTATAGAAGCAGTCACACTGCAAGTTTACATAGAGATTAAAATGAAAGGTTGATTATGAAATGCTTTAATTCAAATTTGGCTAAAAGTGAAAATGTTGTGTTGTCTGACAATTCAGTGTATACAAAGGCCTTTACATTTGTAGTAACTGGTCAATCTACAGAGTGAGAAACATTACTGTTTTGTGTTAAAAAGTTACTGTAAGGAAAGCAGCCTAATATTCTTTATTTTTAAGTCACAGTGGTTTGCTGCCAACTGTTCTGAGTAACTTACTGTTTATGTGTATCTTTTTCTTTATATATTTTAAACTGAGTTGAGAGAAATAGAGAGATTGAATTAAGGAAACAGAAGAAGAATGGTATCAGGATTGTAGCATGTTTATAATGCTTCTTGTTGACATTAGCTCACAGTTGATAGTGAAACTGAATGTGCTTCCAAGAAGTTGAATTCTTTCATACACTGTGGCAGTGCCTGCACCGCTACAATAAACGTGCCCAGGACAGTTGTCTGGCATGAAACTGGCTATGTCCATATTATTAAATCCTCATGTTGTGCAAAACAGGGTGGCTGCATGCACACTGCTAATGGGGAGTAGCCTCTCTTCTGTGTTTATAACTCCTTAGCTGTTCCCGGGAGCTCTTTATGCGAGAGTGGTGTTTGGTATGGCCAAGGATGGTTCTAACAATTTAACAGCATGGATAACCAGGTTTCAGACCTGAAACATTCTCAATCTGTGTTTATTAGTACCAATATAGCATGTGGAAACAGAGAAATTGGTTTATTGAGGAAGGTGGTAAGAGATTTACTAAAACAGGTGACACCAATAAAAAAAGGAAGAGTGACTCAAACACACACAGTCATAATATCAACATTGCAATGGAAGTTTTGAAATGACCATACAAGACATTTGTTTGGAAAAGACTATACTTACCACCACAGAGAATTCAGTGACGGTGTCTGTAGTTCTGCACATTTCTGAAAAAGTGTACATCATATTAATTTGACTAGGCTTATTCATGGTGCATAAAACCAAGTGTATATGTAAATCTGGACATTTTTTAATGCCTTGGGAAGGAATGAAGCAATTGGGAAAAAATAGGTGAACATGATTTTGATTTCCTGAAAGGTATGATCTGAAGGGTATGTATAATGTATTGTTGAAACTGTTTTGCATTTTGCTGTTGTCATTTGTTCACAACTTTTACCATAACTTTACTGTCACTTTACCAAGTGGGTAACCTTTTGGGTGAAATTTTCCATGCCTGGTTTCTGCCACAAATAGTTTGGTGGTGGGGTAGAAGGGAAAATAAGTCCGTGTATTTGTTTCTGAGAACATAGTCAAGAAATATGTTGTTAAAGTGATAGTAATTTCTTTTAATAACAAATAATTAGTTTAAATGGTAGTAAGTGATTGATAGTGTGGTGATAATTTTTTTCCAAAGTAGTGATGTGTTGAAACACTTAGATATTTTTGTGGGGTGGTCTTTGTTCAGACTGTACATTTTGCTGTGCCTCTAAAATCTGCTGGTTTTTGGCCAAGATGTACAATTCTGAAAAAAAAGTGGTTTGCAGGTATTTAGTAGATACTGGTAGAACTTCACCACCTGAAGTTTACTAAAGATTACCCAATGCTAAAGGCATGCTCCTGTGCTTAGAAATTAGCAGAACTCATTCCTGGAGTTGCTAATTTGATTGGTCCTGAATCTGAGAATGAAAACAGAGATGATTTTCTGTGTTGCCTTTGTCTCATCTTCTTACTTTCCCTTACTTGTGTGCAAAAGGATACTTCCTGACTCATGTAAATAAAGGATAAAGAATTGGGTGGGGGGAACTTCTGAAGAAGTACCTGAGATGGCAGGTGAAAGTGCAGAAATGGTGGCTGACCACGGAACAAGAGAAAAACTGTGATTGAGGGAGACCTGGGGCTGCTGGGACTAATGGTGGGAGGTAATCATTTGACTTTTTCCTGATAAAGGTGTAATAAGGATGCAGAAAGGATATGAACTGCAATATTCACAAACTGAAAAGTGTATTGGTATAATATTTGCCAGAAGCAATACCTTCTGAATGAGATGACCTATTTTTTTCAGTTACAGCATGTTGTTTACTCTGTGTTATTCCGTATTTGTATAATTAATTTCTTTACCTAGATGCCAGCTGATTCAGCAGGTTTTTTGCCTTGGAGTCAGCCAGTTTGGAGCAGCCCTGTCTGTAGTGGCTAGGAGTGGCTTTCTCTTCTCCAGCTTCTCCCACAAAGAATTGAGTTACTTTGCACTGCAGCCAGAGTACAGAGGAGTCAGTGTTAGCTTGCTTTTGAGTGAGATGATGGGGGAACAAGGAGCCTCAACTGTTAACTTGCCCTGGACAGATGTACACTGTACATGCATGGCCCGTACCTAGCAGTGACCATAGAGCTAGCTAAAGGCAACTAGTGAAGGATTTGGAGGTGCTTGAGGAAAGTAACATAATAACAGCTTTTCCATGCAGGTTGTTCCATTGAAACAGAGACAGTCTTGGTAGCCAGGTTGTTCCCTTCTTTCTCTAACCAGAAGTTGCACTACTGCTTGTGGAAGCAACATGCATTTGTCATAATACAGCAAGAGGGATTTCTTGGTTGCAGAGAGGTAGAGTTTTGGGTCTGTAGCTGGCTTATGTTAACATTACGTTAAAAATTCTATCCTTGGGGCAGCACTCCAGTTAATACCAACGGCATCAATGAGTGTGGAGCAGCGAGGCATACCTTTCTTCGGAGTCTTGAGGAAGGCATCCAGGAACAAAGGGATGTAGTCAATAAATACCCACAAAAGGGTAGCATAAAAGCTACAGTTTTGCCTGAAAGGAAAACCACAGGTGGTCACTGGAAAAAGGTAGCCTGTTGATGGGAGCGGGGAGCTGACCTGCCACTACAGAATGGAAAATGATTAGCAGGGCACACTAGCAGTACACAAATGGTTTTGGTACACTTTGAAAATAAAGATAAGCTTTTGATATGTGTAAGGCAGTAATAGCAAGAGACAATGGAAGGGATGGACATAACTTATGCTACTTGCTTTTTATTTTTTTTTTTTTTTTGTAAGACGACTACTTTACACAGCTAAATAGATTCTTTGCTAAGTATTGTTCATATCCGTAAAAGCTCCCTCAGTTAGGGTATATACATACCCTATCAAGAAGCTTCAGGACACTGGGTGCTGCAGTGAGGAACAGGGACATGATCAGTGATGTGTAGTACTTAACAGTGTGAGAGATGATCTTGGGAATTGCTGTGTTTTGCAGAACCTGGTTATTGAGGAGCTATGGGCAGTTACTGGTTGATCCTGCTGAAAATATTTTATCTATTTAGAGAAAGAATAATTACACTGTATCTAGCCAGTTAATGTTACCATGGTTCAGGGAAGGGGTGAAATACGTTCCACTCAATTCACCCATGTCTTTACTGGTCCAGCAACTCATCTGCGTGAGGCATTCCTGTTTTGCAGACAGAAGGGAGATTGTTGCAAAAACAGTTTTCTGTGTCTGGAAGAAAATGCAGAAAATATTAGCATTTGGGATAAAATGGGTCGTTAGTTTAGTTCTGATCTAGCACTTTGTTCAAAGCATGGTTGGAGGCTCATGCTTAGCCAGAGTTTAATTATAGGTAATGGCATTCAATGACCACACTAAAATGCCAAGATGCTTGATTGAGTAGTTGAATTTTATATTTTAACTGTTAAAAATCTGATGCAATCTAGAAGTATCTGGTTTGGACAGTCCTTGAGATTTTCAGGTTGTAGGTAGTATCATTGTGAATGATCTTTTCAGTCAACATAATAAAAATTGTATACCAGAAAAATCCTTAAATAATTGTAAACATAATTGTTAACAGCACTTACTCTAGAACAACACTTTTATGAAAGCAAGAAGTGGTAGCAATGTTTAGTATAGGTTTGTCTTTCTGATTTCAGAATACAGTTAAAAATTTCTGTGTCCTCAGACAGTATAAAACCTGGCAGATTTGATATTTGAGTTAGTAATTAATCGAATTATTAGAAACAAGTAACTATGGATAAATTATTTAAATAATCAATTGGTAACTATGCCAGAAGGTATTTAGCAGTACTGAAAACTTCAGAACTTCTTTGTTATTATAAAAAATATGACACAAACATTTATGAGAAGTAATACATCTGAGTATAATAATAGTTCATAAATGCCAGATTCTTTAAAAAGTCCACACTCAGTGTAATGTTCTTTAAATTTGAAAGTTTATCTTTTTTTAAAAATACTTTTCTGACTGTAAGAACTATAAATACTCCAAAATCTACTCTATTGATAGATTTATGAGAAGGTGAGAATAAAAATTTTCGGAATTTAAAATCTGTCACTAGATAGTTTTAGATTATCAGAACACTAGCAACTAGTTTGGTTGAATTACTTCCATGATAGTTTGCATTTTGTATCTTTTACATGCATTTTAGCCATAACGAATGTGTTACAGAACTTTTATGAGCTGTCAGCATCAGCAGTTTAAATGGTTTTCTCTAAAATACTTTTTGTAAAATTAACTTTCAGCCATGTAAACCAAACATCCCTAGAGGTAAAAGGATAATTTTGTAGAATCTGATCCTGTTTATTTTACAGGCTACTTTTAAGCAAAAGTCACTAATTACGTCAAATTGCTTAGAGCAGCAACATTATTTACTTATGATGAAGCCAATATCTCTAACCTCGTTTCATGAATATTGATTTAAACCTTCGGTTCCAGAGATAGTCCAAACAATTAATCTACTAAATCACTGTTTGAAGAAACTATAAAATCAACATATAATGAAATTTGACCTTGAATACACCTTTTCAGAGGAAGTGGCTACCATAAGTCCATCATCATTGCTTCTCAACTATTTGAGAGTCCCGACTTCCCATATGACAGTTTCTGAAGACTTAAAAATTGCATCCTTAAGAAATCGGTTCCCTGTACCTGTTTTAGTTTAGTTCCGTGTTTTCCCCAAAGAGTTGTAGTTTCCTAGAAAGTACATTCCATGGATTGGACGGCTTTTCACTCCATAAAAGGAAATAAAATGCATGTTTATCAAAAAGAGTTACAAGTTTCTGTTAGCTTCTGTTAGATAAAAGCAATTGTCATGGTATTGCAGGAAGGTGGAGATTTTTGCATGGTGCCCTAAACTTTGTTGGTGATATGCAACAATCCTTAAAACCAAGAAATCTGCTCTAAGTCATGATGTCCTTTTTACTGTTGCTTTCAGTTTTGATTTAGTTTCCTGTGACTGTGCCAAATTTGAAGGATGCTGTGCGAAACACTTTTTACCTTTGACTGGGGACTGTTGTTGTGGTGGGAAGATACATAAAGGTGGTACAAAATGAGAAATTATCTGAGTCTTATGGCAGTCTTAATCAGAATGTATAAATTTGTGTAAGACATCTATTGTAGAGCTTTTAGAAATGTGGGTGAGTACTACCTACTGTAAAAATCAATGCAGAGGATATTACGAAAACCTTTGAGTTCTCTCCATGTCAACTGGATATTTTCAAGGAGAAATGGAAGTGATCCAAAGCATAAGCATGAAGGTTTCTTTCTAAAGAGAGCTTCTCAAAGAGAATGGGACAAAGAGGAAAAGAGATTGAGTGTCTTAATGTCTTATGTTTTATATTTCTGATGTGAAATACAAACTATTTGGCTATAGCACAGTTATTAAATATCACGGAATCATGGAACCACAGAGTGATTTGGGTTGTAAGGGAACTTTAAAGACCATCTAATCCAACCCCCCTGTGATGGGCAGGGATGTCTTCCACTAGATCAGGTTGCTCAAAGCCCCATCGAGCCTGACCCTGAACACTTCCAGTGATGGGGCATCCAGAACTTTTCTGGGCAACCTGGTCCAATGCCTCACCACCCTCATTGTAAAAATTTTTATTATGTCTGAGCTAAAATTAGCCTCTCTCAGTTTAAAAGCATTACCCCTTGTCCTGTCACTACAGGCCTTAGTAAAAAGTCTCTTCTAAGCCTTCTTTATATATTGAAAGGCTGCAGTCAGGTCTGGAGCCTTCTCTTCTCCAGGCTGAACAAGCCCAGCTCTCAGCCTGTCTTCACAGGTGTTCCACCCCTCCGACCTATTTTTTTTTGGCCCTCCTCTGGATCTGCTGTAACAGGTTAGGATTCCATTGATGTTTTACTTCGTGGAACTCCCTTAGTTTTACATGTGTTTGTTAATGGTAAATAATGTCAATACTAGCTTTTCTCAAGGTTTGCTATCGTTGGGTCCCACAGAGTGAATGTTACCCAGGAGTCCAGCCTACTTTGTGCTGGATGACAGAGAGAAGTCAACAAGGATGAATTATCCGACCATGTGAATATCATTACTCTGGGTGTATTAAGTCATTGGATTCTTTGGAGTCATCATCAGCATACTAGGAATTTCGAAGCAAAGTAATAAAACTTCTAAATATATAAAGCAGATAAATCTGTGGAGCGTTTCTTGTAGAAATTATAAAGAGCAATAAAGGTTTCCTGAGGAATTCTTCTTGTTGTCCTTAGCTGGAAAACAGGATTTTTTAAAATTTGATATGTGGACAGTGTATTACAGTCAGTTGAAATTGAAAAAGTAATTTTTCACCAGCCCCCTTCTGTTCCACCCTCAGAACTTCCTGTTTCAGTACTCTTTCAGGGATGACTGAATTGGAAGATACACTGTTGATACAGATTTTTTGGTCCATTTTATTTTAATAGACAATAGCAGTAATTTTAATGGCATAACAATTTGTGTGGAAGTTGCTAGTTTCCTAGAAAAATCACTTCAATCTGACTTAATTGAACACTAAACCTTTTCTCTTCAATAGCACTACAAAATCCTAACATGAAAGAACTTTTTTCTCTGAAAATAAGAAGTAACTTCTGATTTTTTGTTGTACTTTAGGAAGCTGAGTAATTTGTGATCCTTATTGCTGTGGCTTCTAAAATGATGAAAAGAATTAAGGAAAGATGTTGGCTGTAGATAAAGGTTTTTTATTGGTACCAAAGCATGTTAAGAAATTGGGGAATTAAACTTTACATAAAAATACTTCTCAAATCATAGTAAACATTTTGTCTTGTACTTTAAACATGTACTTGAACATTTAAAAGCATGTTCTTTTACTGTCTGGTATTGTAAACGCATTATTTGATGGTTTCAGCACATATTCCAGGAATCACAGTTTCTGCTTCTATTGTTTTACCACACTTTTTCATGATAATGTCTCTATATTATTTATGTCAACTGCCAATGGCAGGGATTGTTTGATTTTAATGATGAAAAGGTTTATATGTGGTGATAAGCAGTTCTTTTGCAAAACTTGCTGTCTGCTAATGGAATAATCACTCTGTCCTGTGGAAAGTGCTGTATGCACTGAAGTTAGTGGAGCCTCATGCAGGTTCCAGGTCTGCTCTGATAGTCCTTGTAGGTGTGTTGTGTTTGTAACCACATAGAAATGGTAAGTGTAAATGTAGGCAGCAGTGCTGTGTAATGAATGCAATTTTCTTTGTAAATAATGTCAGATACCTTGTTGTCCTATATGACCAGTACTGCTTATCCCATGTTCCTTTCCTTTTGCACTTCATTTTTCTGACCACCAATGGATTTATGCCACAGTAGTATCGGGATGCTACAAGATGCCTTTATTTTTAGAAACTGATGGTGAAACCCTAGTTATCTGTGATTCAGTAAAATACATTGTACAAAGTATTCACAAAATACATTGCCATTTACCTCTCTTAATTTTGCAGTGGAAATGCCCGTGGATCAGCTCAGCTTTTTTACTGCCAATTTTGGAAAATTAAAGTGATTATTTACTGAAGGCTTGTTTTTTCTGCATAGCCAGTTGGTAAAAATAGCAATTATGTGGAGTATTTTTCCTTTATTTTAGTATCAGAGATGCAGGCTCTGGGACAGATTGCACGAAGAGCACATTAACGCAGGACGAACAGTTCAGGTAAGGATATTAAAATGACTGTGATACTAATGGAATTAAATTAGATATATTTGACAGGTGGGTTTGAGAAGTACATGGTATTGCTTTACTTCATTTAAAAGGTAAGGATTTCCTAATTGTGTCCTATGAGGCAACTACAGTCAGAAATGTGTCAGGATTCTTGAACGAACAAAAGTTTGGAGACTGTTCTTTTGCAAACTATCCTCTTATGTTACTAAATTAGAAGACGGGAATTGCAGTATGGGATGCTGTTTATCTTAAAGTGTGGTTTCAGACCAAACACAGAACATCTGGACTACTAGTTTGGTGTGCACATCTCTTGTTAGATGCATTATGTCATCAAAGGAGGAAATACCAGACCCATTTGTCAGCATGGCATCATCTCAGTGACCTCATGCATAGTCAGTCACCCATTGCTCAGCACACAGGGAATCTTACATCTGTTTCTAAAACAATGCATGTTGTGATGAAAATGATGCAAAAGCTAATGCCAAACATCAGCCTTCACACTGCTAAGTAGGATACAGCCCACAAAGATGCTAAATAGCATACAGCCAAAAAAGACTATCAACACAGAAAAACGCAAAGAGCACATCTGCACTGCAAAGTTTGCTGATGCAGATATAGCAGCTAGTGGTTATAACATACATGCTGTACTGGCAAAATTCTGGGGACAGACATATCTTTGCCAGCAGGAAAGGCATCTTGTGTTGGTTTCATAGATGTTCAGAGGAGTGACATGCATGACTTTGTTACTAGAATGAACCTTTTGTGACCTATGTGGCATCTAGACCAGCAGGCTTTGCTGGCAGGGGTAGCATAATCCAAACCCACTATATTTCATATTTCTAATACTGTAAATTTCTGTGTTTGTTGTAATGCTTTACTGACTCCTGTGGGAAATTAGAGAGACTAAAAATGAAAAAAAAAAAGCTCAGAAAAAATAACTTAGTCCTGATTGAACAACAGTATTAGTAGGCAGAGCTGGAGTTATCTTTTTTGAGGAATGGAAGGTGTTAATGAGCTTTTGTAGTGTAGATGACAAGTTATATATGAAATCTACTTGATTTTTCTGTTATTTGGAGGTTTGAATGTTTATTTTGATTTTTCACCAATTCTTTCTGAAATTTGAATTTAGGTTTATTCTTAATATTTAAAGAATCTTCTAAAGTTGGACATCCTATTACAACAATGGTATTCTAACAGGTGTGGTGTAGTAAGCACATGTTTGCTTGTGTCTGTGCTCAAATATATTTTCACATCTGAGGGGTAGGAAGGACTTCTCTTTATTATCAGTATCATTTGTTTAGCAAGGCAAAATTTATCAATAATTAATCATGTTTAAGATTATGTTTTTAAATACATTAAGTGCTTTAGTAATAAAACCTCATATTTGTCTCTAGAAACATTTGTATTTATCTTGAACCTAAACCCTACCATTTTCACTTGCAGCCAAAATACATTTTCTTACATTTTATTTAATGTTTATTGCTTTTAGATCTGGACACAAGTTATACATTAAAGTGGCCCACATTCTGATACCCAGAGAGCAGAATAAGTACCTGGTTCCATGGAAGAAGAGTAGACTAGCTCTTTGTTTTAATTAAATAGTTAGGAGTTTGGAGTACTTGATAATAAATTATATGACATGTAGAATGTGTTTGCTGTAAGCTGTTTAAATGTTTACCAATGGACTTGTGATCTGTTTGTTTGCGAAGAAATCAGATTAATTATTGTGATACCAAATGTTCTCTGCAGCACACACTTTGCTCTCAAAATTAGATGTTGTAAAAATACATTAGGAATCCCTAAGTCAATATTGACCCAAGGCATCTGCCACAGGTTTTAGACAAATATATGCACAGCCACTCTACATTTAATCCATGTGCACATAATTAGCCGTTTTTCTGATTTTTCAGTTTACCCAGAATAATTACTTCTGTTGTAGTTTTGATGATGGTCAAAATTATAATAGAAGTATAGATGAGCATAAATATATACCTCTTCTTTCTGGTGACTGGATACCACGTTAAAAACTTCTAAAAAAGAGAGTGAAGAAACAAAGAAGAAGGAAATCTTTGTGTAGGGCATGACAACACCCTTTCAAAAATACTGAGAAAATAGCTCTTGTATACCATGTATTAAATCACACCGATGTGCTCTTGTAGATTTTCATTTTTAGGGACCGTCCCTGGACTTCTTAAAATGTTAGGACCTGAATAAATAATGCAGTTTTGCTAGGCTTTGCCCGCATATATGCTGACTGTACCATGCAGTGAGTTAATTATTGCAAGATTTAAGCCAATTTCAACGAAATGGCAGTATTTTGTTGTAACACCTAGGGACTGCCTTGATCATATTCATAGTAAGAGGAAGAAAAATGCTGCAGTTACTAGAGGTGTTGAAGAAAAAAAAGGAAAAATACTGTGGTTGAATGATCTGTTTTTAGTCTATATTCAGCCCACAAAAGGAGACTGTTCTGCAAAACATACCTAGGCAGATGTAGTCTCTCCACTGTGTTGCTGTAACCTGGAAAGCTACTTGAAAAATGTTAATTTTTTTTTTTCCTTTTTCACTTTTATGATTTCCATTTCAACTGAAAATGGTTTACAAGTAAAAGATTGTTTTCAGTCAGCTCTCTTTTGCATAAGTCTTCAAAGCTTACTTGTATGGCTCATGTCTTCTGTACCACCTTTAAAATTATGCAGTCTTGAAATCAAGTATCTTTCTGGAATGCTATGCAAATATACTGGGAGAGCATGAGAAGCAGGGTAGAGTTTATTGCTGCTGGAGATTATGGTATCAGTGAAGGGTCATATAAAATCAGCTCACTATTACAGCCTGTGGCCATCTGTATGGTAAATATATCCTTAAACTCAGAGTTTCTTTTACCTGTGCCAAGAAATTTGTAACATATATCCTTTATTACATTACTTTCAACAAAGTCCAGAGAAGATAAGTGAAGGCAACTTTACATTTGCATAGCTAAGCTACTGCAATACTTTCTTAGAGGTCCTGTTTATGTTAAGGTGGTGGGTTTGGAGGCAGTATTTACTTTGTAATTTAAAATGACAACATGCAGAATGGAGGGAGAGTTGACAGTGTTTAATGCATGGGTGCCAGAAGGTAAAGAGAAAAAGGGACTGATATGTTGCACAGAAGAGAACCTGTGCCATCCATGTACTATTTCAGCATAAAGAGTTTGAAGTGTAAACTACTGGAAAATGTATACGACGCTACATGTAATGATAGTATTAGAAGAAGAAAAAGAGAACAACGGTGGCGGAGATGGAGCGTGATAATGGCATGGCGGCCGTGATTCAGTTACCTGGTAGTGTTAGGAGCAGTATATAGGCTGATGGATATGGAGTAAGTGAAGTGCTGGAATTTCTGAGCACTCCGGGAACATCGGTTTTGCCAGGGACACATGGCTGAAGCAGATACTTACACTGCAAATTTTCAGGTAGCTGTTGCTGGGGTCCTTAGATAGAACTTCAGATATTTCCATAACTGGTAGAGATGTTGAATGTTACATGCAAATAATCTCACAGCTCAGGTCCCTGCTGCCTTTTCAAGGGTTTTGGTCCCATCTCAGCCCTTTGACATTTGTACAGGGTGGAGCCACGCAGACGCAGTGTTTATCCTGGTGCCCAAGGACCTCACACTGGGTCAGCACTGAAGCACTGAGGTTCCTTTATGCTCTTTGTTACTACCTCTTTTCCTTGTGGTGTTACGTGTTCTTAACGGCATGCTGTGGCAGCGCAGCCCAAGCTCTCTGCCATGGCATGCTACTGCAGGTTGCTATATGCATTTGCCTGCAGCTGAGTAGGGATTCCATTATTTCTTTGTTGTCATCTGTTACTTTTTCTCAATTGTAATGAAGCTGGTTGCACACAAGAGACAGGTGTTGCTGGTATAACATTGATAGTGATGTTCACGGGCGTTAAGTATTGGAGTGTGAAGTGGTGGTATTTTAAGGCAGCCTACAGTTACCCTGTGGAAACACAACATCTATTTTTCATCAAGTTACATTACTTTGAAAATTCAGCTGTCACTATTAGTGAAGAAAAACTACTGCTTTGAAAAACCAATACTGGAAAAAAATGAAGAATTTTTACTCTTTTGTGTAAGGTTTACTGGTTTGCTGAAAATTGCTGTTAAGGCTTCTGAATTCCTCAGGGAGTCTTACCATTTTTTTTGCATATGTCCAGACATCTGTAGAGGAGGTAACATTCATAAACCACTTAGGAAGAACAGAATATGGGAAGATATTTTGTGATTTTAAAGATAAAAAAAAGAATACTTACAATAATTCCTTCTCTTCATTATTTAAAACAGTGCTGAGTAATAAGGTAAGCTTAATGGACAGATGTGTACAGTAATGTCCGGCAACAGTGATTAAAAAAATATTTAAATTAATCCCTCCTTTGGCTCATTTGTCTCCTTTTCTATGTTACTTTCTGATAGAAATTTATAATTTATTCTTTATTTTTTACTGAATGTGTTTGTAAGGATTTTGAAAAGAATGGAAAA
Organism: Falco biarmicus; assembly: GCF_023638135.1. NCBI lineage: Eukaryota > Metazoa > Chordata > Aves > Falconiformes > Falconidae > Falco > Falco biarmicus. The sequence continues at coordinate 71,210,102 of NC_079290.1, forward strand.
GCAGTGCAACTTCATTATGTATGACTTCTCTGTTTCTTTCCATTTTGGATGTGTTGATGGATTCAGCGGGTTTTTCACAGTGCTTGTGAAAACCATGCCACTTATCATTTACTTTTCTGATGAAAATCCATTATGTTTATTCACATAATATAGTGAATCCACCATCCTGGTGGATCTTCCAGATGTACCTCCAAATTTGTGGACACTTTAGAAAATTGGGCTCAGACATTGTGTCCCTACCTCAGTTCTGCATCTGCTCAACATCAGTGAACATTACTCCGGTGAAGTCCTTTGAGACCTAGGGATGAAGGCACTGTATAATAGCTATGTAACATACTGATTCATTATATAGTAATATGTAATGTTCATTATACAGTAAAATTTGCAAACAGCATAAAGCTGAGAGAGACTTAAGGGGTTCTGGTGGAGAGAGCAGAATTAGAAGTCATAATGATGTTGAGAAAAGACTTGAAAAATCAGTATGTTTTTGGGTGAGGACAAGAACAATAGTCAGCTGTATAGATCCAGCATGGGAAGCTGTGTTGGGGCAGCACTTTTGCAGAAGAGGACTTGAGGGACACAGACTAAAAGTGAACCAGCTCTGTTGTAGTGATAAAAAAATGTCAAATAACGTAGTGGGATGTAAAAACAGGAGAGTAGTCAGTGTGGTCTCTCATGCAATCTCTTTGGTCAGCAGTAGTAGGATCCCAGGTAGAACAGTTTGTCCAGTTTGGGCACCACACATGTAAGGAAGCTATGGACTGATTAGGGAGTATTCAGGGAGAGCAATGAAAAGGGTCAGAAGTCGAGAAAATGAGACTTATTTGGAAAGACTGACAAATCTGTGATTTTGCCCAAAGAACACCTGGCAGTGGCATGCTGTTTGCAACATGGAAAGGATGGTTGCAAAGAGGACAGGGCTTGTCTTTCTCTCTTTTGAACAGAGAGGGTAAGAAATATCTGGTTTAAACTGAGGCAAGAGTTTTCTGTTAGAGATGAGGAAAATGCTGCAGCAATTAGGGTAATGAATTCTTGCAGCACAGTATCAAGGAGGTTGTAGTTTTTCATAAAGAAGTCCTTTTAAGACCAGATTAGATAAACAACTGTCAGAAATAAAACAGGGACAACAGATCATGCTTTGGAGGTATGACTTCCTGTGGGGTTTGCTAGCTTTGTTTTCCTAGTTTTTGTGAGAAAGCCGTATGAAACAGTCTTATTTGGCTTTGGAAGTTAATAGACCAAAACTGCAAATATTATAAATAAAAATTCTGTGTCTTTTGGGCTGAATTTGGTGAGTCCAAAACTCAGGAGTTCCCATAAATGAAAATAGAATTTTGTATTGCCCCCCTTGCTAAGCTTGGTTTTAAAAGTGGAAACAGTTGGGAAGAGAGTGATACACTTTTATGCTCTGCCCAGAAATTAAACTCTGTCCCATTAAATGCTTGTGAAAAGAAGTCACAGCCATTTGCATATCCATAACATTTATCATGTTACACCCTGGTGAGCTGCTAAGATGTGTCTCCTCTCAGCAGGGCTCAGCTTTCTTGCTAGGCTGGATCCATTTAGCTTCTGTTTAATTGACAGTGAATGGAACAAGAGTCCTCTCTCCAAAACCACAAAGGAAGAGTTACTAAAATTAAATTTCACTGAATAGGCGAATATCATAATCTGATCCCTCCATCTTCTTTCTCACAAATACTTTTCTTTGATCAGCGAGGTAATAATGAACAGTGAAGGTGAGGATCTGATTTAGTCATTCCTTAGGGTGAGTAGTTCGTATCTCTTGAAGCTTCTGTTCAGAATTTTTGAAAACTGCAGCAGCAAGGTGAATGGTTGAGTGACCAACTCTGCAGAGTAACCGTCTTCATTATACTTGTGTGTTGGCCATACTCATAATTTGCCCCAGCTGTAGTGGTACAAATCGCTAGCAGAGCTATATTTTAACTCTGTTTCAACTGAGAATTTTTCTGTTGTTCTTTATTTTAAAGAAACTGCTTTGGAAGTATTATTAGCTTATCCCAGACTCACGATCATCGCTGTTTCACAACATGGTTTTGTTTGACTTGTCATTTTTTGTCTCCATTATGGCCAAAGACAGGATAATAATAATTTTGTTTCCTGAAACAAAAAGCAGGATCAACTTCACTTGGTCCCCTGCATATAATTATTATGAAATAGATAATTAAATGTTGTGTGTAGATAGTCCCATTTTGTCTTTTAAATGAAATTCCAAGGTTTTGTAAACCGAGAATTTTGGCATGTGGTGGACTATGACAGTGATGACATTCTCCCATTTTCAGCGGTTACAGACAGGCCATGGAAGGAAGATAATAGGAAGAGCAAGGTAGATTAAGATGACAAATGTATGAGGAAAATAAGGCACGGTGTTTCAGTTCAACATCTTACAAACTTACTTTTTGTATCTGATTTTTTTATCGTTAATCAGTATTTTTACCTGGGATTAGTTTTATATAATGCAGCTTAACTTGGCTAGTAATACTTCTAATTTAAGCATACAGTAGAATATCCTCTTAATAATTTGACAAATGATTTTTATGAATCAGTAGTTCTTTCTTTGGTTGCCTAATACGGCTTGGGCAGTGTTACTTTCATTTGTTGTTGAATCAATTTCCTCCTTCTCTAATTACATTTCTACTATTTCTTTATACATGGTAAATTAATTCTACTAGTGTATGTAAAGAAAAAAAGTTCCATTTAGTTCCTGCTTTTCCAGGTAAGCAATATTGCCTTTCGAAAGCATTACCTGCACCTGGTTTGCATTACTGAAGAAAACCTTTCTTTTTCTAACCACTCACTGGTGTTAATCCATTCTTTTGTTCTGCTGTGAGAAGAAATTTCAAAACAGTTGGTAAACAGTGCAATAAAAAATATGATTTATTACATCACCTTATAATGTAATGCAATGAATATTATTTTTATTACTTTTTTATATAGTTAGATAAAACCTCTTGTTTTTAAGAAGGGGCGTAATTTAAACTATACATTTCTTCTTTTAATCTGTAGAAAAGGTGGTGTGCATTTTTAGATTTTAAAAGCCTAGGCAATAAAACCCCCCTCTATTTTAGCTGTAGACAGAAATTTATCTCACAGGACATGCCCACGCACAGACTCTTCTTGCTGGTTGTGAATAGTTTATATCTTCTCAAAACTCTTGTAACTAAAAGAAATATTTCTCTCTTTTATTATATTTGATATTCCAATCAAACTAATACATTCGTCCTTCTGAAAAAAGAAGATAAATATTGCAAAAAAAAGTGGTCTTCTCCTTTGTCCCTGAAGTTTTCTTTACAAAATGCAAATAATAGTGTTGGGCTAGTTGGGGGTTGTGAATAATAGTATCCTGAAGTGCTATAGTCACAGCAGTTATTTATTATTTAAAAAAGCAAATTTTGAGAAGCAATCACTTTATTTGGATATTATTTTAACTTGTTGCGACTTGTGTAAATATTTTGGCGAAGGCCTAAATTGATCACAGACACTGAAATAACTTAAATAATTACATAGTGAATTAATTAGTTAAATACTTTTAATTGAAACCCAAAATAAAACAGACTGACTTCTTCGTTGGAGAAGTGGATAAAGTATAAAACTGACAGCAATAAAAATAAATAAAAATATTTATGGGGATGGCTTCAAAGATATTTCTCCCTTCTTTTGTGGTTGGCTGATACTGTGGATAAATTAGTTTGCCAGAGAAGATAACAGGTACCATCTCTTCCTTGATCTTTGGTTCTTATTATCCCGCGGCAGCTAGCTTAGTTTCCCTTATGGAAAGCAGGCCGTGTCCAGAAAGATTCAGTATGTCCCAGTGATGCTTCATTGCACTGTTTAGGGACTGCTGTGTTGGGAGCTGCCGCCCCCATTTTTTTTTTAATAGATGGAAAACCGAGTGAACTCACAAGCACAAGCAAATACTAAAAATACAATGGACTTAAGTGAGCTGGTTATGATGTAGTGGCACCTCCAAGTAAGAAGTGCTTGGACGTGCAGATGCCTTCCTCTATGGACAGTGTTGAGCTCTGGTTGAGGTGACTAATTGCTGTCTTGCTCAGTATCATTGTTGGCTACAGGACTGTCCCCTGCCTTAGGAAGAGGTGGAGGTAGGTCATTTACTCAGAAGGGATCATCTTTAGGTTGAGCTACCTTAAGTAAGGATAAGCCCCTTCTCTGCAGAGTGCTTTATGATTTGTAGGCTGACTCTTCTGCAAAAGCACTGTAAAAAGACCAGGGAATAGCACTGGGTCACAAAATCACAGGGTCTGGGAGTCCCAGGATGGGTTCAGGGGAGGGTTGGCTGTGTTACTGGAGGCACGGGCTTTTACAGTGATCAGGGGCATCTTTGACAGGTGACCCAGCTGCAGTCAAACAATGGAGTATGGAAAACAAAATGGGTGGAGAGGAGAAGTGACCTGGAACATGGGGATTGCTTGAAGCCTGGGACTTCTGAGGCTTTTTTTTGGTCTTAGTTTATTAAAGCTTAGAAATGGCACTTTTTATGATTATTTAAAGATAATCAAGATGATAGTTGCTTCCCAGCCACTGAAGGTCCTGGTGCTCTTACATAGTGAGCTACAAAGTAACTCTTAATGTTACAGCAACTTCGTGCCAATATGAGAGAGATGGAAAAACTGTGTTTGCGAGTCCGACAAGAAGACATCCCAGTTCTGCAGAGAATGATAAAACCTGTGAAAGACGAAGCTTCATTTGCCATAAAAGATTTCCTGCAGCTCCATTCTGAATCTGCAGAAGAACTTAAAAGGCAACTTGAAGGACAGGAGGATGCCTCTTTAACCAGATCTGCAACTGTAGGAGGAGGTAGTAGAATTTAATTTCTGTATCTATCATATCTATATCATTGTATCCAGTTTGCAGTTTCTCTGACCAGCTATAAATGAAGTAAACAAATGAGATTTCAGTTGATTAATAATTATTAATCAAGAAGTGGATTTCTTCCCTACACCACACTTTTCTCATGACTTATGACTGAGTTTTAATAAGTGGAGAATTCCCTAATTAAATGTCTTAACAAATTAAATAGCTGTGGCCTTCCATGAGAAGGATCCCGTAGCCTTGGATCTTGAAATAGGAGACTGTTCATAGGAAGCAGAATACTTACATTCATGTTTCACGATAGCTTGACTTCTTCCCCACCCCACCCCCCCGGCCCCAAGCACTTGAACGTGTGCAAGTAATCATTTAGGCCATTTTCATTGAATTAGTGCTTGCAACATCAAGAAGAAAACAATTTTTATGACAGGTGATATATTATGCCACTGCTGAAATACATGGAAAAGAGGAGCAAGTTTCTATATAAAGGAGAACATCTCTTCCGCTAGCATTTTAACTTGATAACTGACAAGAAAGCAGGAAACAGTATAAATCCATTTAAATAAAAGATTTTGAACTGTAATGCGCTACAAGCCAGAAATGTTTGCTGTTCTTCCCTCCTTTCTGTACAAAGTGTCCTTCATTCTTTGTTCTACCATTCCGTCTTCAGGGGAAGCCCTTATTATGCCCTAGTACCAGCTCATGTTTGCTGCTAATGATCTGTGAGAAAGTTGGTTACATCAGGATTAAATCCTTCCACGTAACAGTAATTAGATTGATTGCTGCAGTAGCAGCACTTGAAGAGGCTGCCCAGAGCTTGTTTTTAAGACTCTTAAAATCAGAGCCTTAATTTAAACAATACATATTGTTTAAAATTGTTTGAAAATTCCATGTATCTTAACATTAGAAGTGTCCTCAGTCAGCAGCATTGTAGAAGAATCTGCTATCAAATTTGATTTCATTACCCTTCTTATTGCTACATAAAGAACTACAAGAAGTCTTTCAAGTGTGATTAATAAGCTAGCGAGTCTAATGGTCAAATAGGGAGAAAAGAAAAGTAGAGTTGAAGACTGGGCTGGCTTTCAGGAATGTCATGTGCAGTAGTATCAGAAAGCCTTATGAACATCAATATACACCAAATACAGAATCACAGAACAGTTTGGGTTGGAAGGGACTTGTAAATACCATGTAGTCCAGCCCTCCTGAAGTGGGCAGGGGCACCTTCCACCAGACCAGCTTGCTCAAAGCCCCATCCAGCCTGGCCTTGAATACAGCCGGGGATGGGGCATCCACAGCTCCTCTGGGCAGCCTGTTCAAGTGTCTCATCACCCTCATCATAAAAAAAATCTTTCTTCTTACCAGGCCAATAAAATAGACTGAGTTAGCTTCTGGCATATGAATCTGGATTTTTTCAACACCTTCAGCATCTTACAGTTGATTGGTCAGTAGTTTGTCCTTATATCTTTGTGGGTTTCAAAATCTGGGTATTTGCTGCGTTCTCCTTCCCCTCCAAAAAAGGACGATAACGGATTCTATTCTCTTGCAGTCCTCTGGGACCCCCTTATTCAAGTTCTCAGAAAAATGCTTGAACTGTTTTTTAATGCCCTAGAATGGATTTCATTGGACCCTCAGGACTTGAGTAGATCTAGCTCATCAAAATATTTTTAACCTGTTTCACCCTGTCCCTTTTTTTCTTTCTTGTCTAAATTAATTGCATGAAGTACCTAATTACAGCTACCCATTTGCATAAAGACTGACTTAATCTTTCTCCTAGTCATCTGTCTTTTCTTTCTTTACCTAGCAATGCACTTATCCTTCCTTTGTCTTCCTCTAACTTCAAAAGCATTCACAGACACTTTCTTGGTACCATTTATACCCCTTAGTAGTTGCAATTTACACGTCCCAGTCTTTCTGATACTGACTTCCCATGCTTCTATTATTCCTCGTACTCATCTTAATTGTGTGTCAAATTCTTGGTATCCAGGGCATTGAAGAGCTTTTGCTGAAGCCATAAATGTTTTCCTCTGCATCAGGACAATTTGCTGTCATCTTCAGCATAGCCTGTTTTATTAGTGTCTGCCAGCTCTTCTGCAATCCTTTATCCTTTAGGAACTTCTTCCCCATAGTTAATCAGTTTGTTGCATTTGTTGATACCTCTTTTGGGGGAGCTCATTGCCTTCCATCTTCTACTCTGAGTTTTACAATAGTGAGCTCTGTTATTCACTGATCCCCTTCATGCATAGTAGCCATTTCTTTCAGGCTCTTTGAGAGATCTTCTCTGTTACGATTAAAACTAAATTTAAAATATCTCTTCTTTTGGTAACTTTCTGCAGTTGTCCTCAATGCATTCTGGCATTTCATTGGAAAGGCCTTGTCCTGGCTTATTGCTTTTCTAACAGTTACATAGGTCGTAAATGGGAACTAGAGTTTAATTTCAAAGAACAGGACTGCTTTTTAAATCTGAAATACCTTGAAAGTATGGAGGACATTGAGCATAACAGCACTTCAGAAAGACAAGCAATTGATCAGAAAGATCGGGATGAGAAGAACAGAAAGATATTACTGGAATGACACGTTCCTGCAAGTCTGCTCAAGAATTCGGAAGTAATTCACCCCATTTAAAGTGAAACATACAGACAGGCAGACAACTAAATACAATTAAACAGATATTTTTTTTTTCAAGTTTGCCTGCCTGTGAAAGCAGCTGTCTTGAATTGCTAACACAGATGCAATATATTGCCTGTTCTTTTGTGCTTAGAGGCTACAGTCCTGAAAGCAAATCTTGGCTGCTGATCTTAATCAAAGGAGCTTCAGCATGCCCGTTCTTTGTAGCTTGTTGCTTCCCATCTGGTAGAGAAGGAAGGAGTTTACAAATTCAAATGGCCCATTTAGAAGGCATCAGTGATACGATGTAGTCCCTTCCCCCCTTCACCATCCTCAGCTGAGGTCCAATAGAAATGGAATTTAATTGCATTTTAAACAAATATTAACAAAAGGTGAGACTCCACTCTTAAAATTACTAAAATCTTTTAGAAGCAACATATTGAATCTTCCAGAGCATTAGATTTTTATCTTGAGTGTAATGAGGTGTGAAGCTGCTCTATGAAATCTGCAGAGGTGTTTTGTATTACTGCATTTCTGTGGAGATGCTGTAAGGGAACCGCTGGAGCCACTTCTATTCTCAGTTCTATTAAAATTGGTTAAGACTTGATAAAACATGAACTAGTGAATATAAATTTCTTACTCAAACTTACAGCCCAAGTGTGACTGCACCTTCTCTTACCCTTCTTGTTCTTTACTTTAGTTTTTTGAAGTGAGTAAAGGATTTTCTTGAGGTTTTTTTCCCCCACTAATTTTTAGTTATTAGAAAACAATAACATTGTAAACCTACATTTTAAATCTTTTTTTAAAAAAATTTAAAAAAATTAAAAAGAATTTTAAGTTCTCTTGAATGTGTCATGCAAAACTACAGTATCATTTCCGTACTTTGAAGGATGTGTGTTTCTATAGTAGGTCAGTATACATTGTTAAGGACAGACCAGAGTAAGGAATGTAATTTGTGACGAGGCAATTTTGCTTAGTGAGCTTTTTTATTTTCTTTTGAATTGTATTTTACTTTCAGCCAACTATAGCATGCATGTGGCTGATCAGGGAAGAGTACACTTCTCTTGGCAGAAGAAACTTGATTTTGAAATAGGGTTTTGGAGAATTGAAATGGAATAAAACACTCAAACCCAATGCTAAATGTCAGAATATGTAGCAGAATTGGTTTCTCCAAAAATCCACACATTTGAATATATGATTAATTACGTTGAAAAGAGAAAAGTAATATTTTAGAACTGAGTATACAACATCAGTTAATCTGATGTTATAAACCAAAATATGTCCTGGAGCAGGTGATGATTGCAGAAGGGGAAGTGCCTTCTGTGTCTGGATTCTTAAAGGCAAAGGGGTAGAAATAATTAGAAAGAAAAGCAAGCCTGAAGTAAACCCCCAACTTACTTACTCCATCATTGATATTCTGCTTATTTAGTAATTATGGCTGAATATCAGCTTCATTGATGTTGACTTCCATTGATGTGAGAGTAGGAAGATTAAGTCCTTCATGTGTTTTGAGATACTGGGATAAAAATGTTGAGAAATGGACAAATGTTATGAAAATGCATAATTTTTATTTTATCTTATTTCCATGAATAAACATGCAGTATTACTGAATTTTTAAATGATTTTTCCATTGTTTGTATCTGTTGTAGTAACAGTTATATAATATTATTGTAGTACCTTTGCACATTCATTGTTTCTCAAGATTTTAATGCAGTATTTACATTTTAGTATTGTTGGACATATCTAACCAGTCTTTCCCATATTAAGCTTTCTCTTGATACTACCCTCAAGGAAAGGAAACATCAGTGTCATGCTAAAGTAGCTGTCTTCCATCAGAAACCAAAGTTGTCTAAATTAACATGATCTTCGCACTGTTTATATACATACGTTCTCCAGTCTGCTTTTCATGCTCTCAAGCTGTTCTTTAATCCTTGCTGTGATAAGCCAAACGTGTTGTTCTACTTTATTACCACTTAATTACTTGTCTGTCATTACACACATGGCCATTACATCTGTAGTGGCTCAAGGCTGGGCTCTTTGACTGGAGGAGGTATGTGTACGTCTGTTCATGTATCTGCTCTCCCCTATGCCACCCAGCTGTCTATCATTCCCCATTTTTTCCACCATACTTTGTCCTAATGTCTTCTGCATTCAGTCCAGGTGATTTAGAAAGGACGGTACTTGAGAATATCTCCATTACACCACAGAGCTGCAAATATTTGCCATCCTCACAGTACCGTTACCCAGCTGGATCCAGCACTGAATGCTGGGAAGCACGTTACTTGGTTTTCACTACTTCTAAAGCCTTTTCCTGCAGCTTCTTTTAGTCCCAAATGGCTGAAAATCAAGCTGGTAGCATAATAATCAATCATAAAATGAGTAACTGTCTGTTCAGTTTTGGAAATACAGTGGTTTTGTGTGTTGGATGTAAATGAAAAGTTTTTGTCCCAAGCTCAGTTTTCTTAGCTCGGTTGATACAAAATTAACTAACTCCTTGAATTCAGAAGTATAATTTAATATAATTCTCAGAACTGATTGTGAAAGCACGCTGATAGAAAGTAATTCATGTCTTTGGCAATAACTTCCTTTTAAGAAACTGTCTGGTGCTGTGAGTAAGACTTTTCCCTATATGAGCATTTTCAGGGCTGCTGTTTGGCTTGAATTAGATTAAATACTGATTTAGCCTTGAGAAAGATTAAGAGCGAGAAACTTTGCACATCACCTGCATTCTGATTCAGTGCATTTATTTATAAACATCGTATTTCTCATTCAGAAACTTCATATAACATGGAAGTGAAGGATGGCTCCCAAAGTTTAATCCAGATCTACTCCCGCCTTCCTGAAATACCTCAGGAAGAAAATGCAGCTGAGTCCTGGGAAAATTTAGAAGAGGTATGTTGGAATGCCTTCACTGCCCTATTGGTGCTTTTGTTTTTAGCAACTATTACAAAGTAACATTTGTTTCTTACTTGTAGGACTTGATTCAGCTTAGCCAGTTGGTGACTGATTTTTCTGTCTTAGTCAGCGTAAGTATTAATTCTGCATTCTATCTTAGAGTCTTGTACAAAAGGAGGGCGAACGGGTAACTCCTAGTTGGGGGAAAAAAAGATGAGCAGTACTTCTGTCCGTAGTCTGAACTCAGACTGAGCTGGTATCACTTACCAAAAAATCAGAATAGCAGAATAGCATTAACTGAATTTTCAGTCCAGTATTTAAAGACTACAAAATCCTAGTCACTGTTAGGAACTTCAGGAAAGTGCCAGCAGAGGCAGAGCAGTTTCCCCACAGTGAGCTGAGATGCCTGCGTGAAGGTGCTGTCTTTGCTACTTGGGACCCATGGTAAATACACCTATAGTTTCAAAGACTGTACGTTAAATACTTTCCAAAGTAGTAGGTGATGCATATAATGTTTACGTCATGTTGTCTAGCAGTAAGGTGAAAGGTTTTATTTTGTTTTTTAAGTGTCAACAGAAGAGAAATGTTCAAAAGCATTATTTTAACTACTCGGCTGCCCCATCTGGTTAGAAAACTAACAGCTTTTCTTTCCCTACATGAGTGACTCATTGCTACAAGTGGCTTTGTGGCTCTCCTGTTGATTGAGGCTCTGTCAAGGTAATTTTTTGAGAAGGCAATAGTCTTCTGTTTCAGCACTAGTGCTGGTAATTGCTCCTAAGTTCTTGTCACCAGAGCAACTACTGATATTCTAGCCAGTGTCCTTGGCCAGAAGCTCTACAGTATTGACCGCAGACTTCTCCACAGGTGCTATTCGTATGTACAATTTCTAATCCTAATGGTGACGATGGCCTTCACCGCACAGGTTGGGTGTTTCTCAAGTACTTTTTCTTGCCTGTTCAGGAGTACTAGAAAAGTCTTAGGTTTCCTTCACCTTTTATCACACCTTTTCTCTGCTGTCACAAAGCTGCCAAAAGGTCTTCATCATCCACACTCAGTTCCCAATATTTAGTTCTTCCTGTGCCACTGGGAATTCAAAGCCACAGTTCTCATCTCCTAGGAGAGTTCTTTAATCTCCTTGCTATCGGATTAGTTGGGATAGATAAGCTAGCTTTTATCCTTTCTGCTGAATATGTGCTGCTTCACATATACAGAAAAAAAGACTTAAGATTTCATTAGACAGGAGAGGGACTGCAAAAATTTTTATTCAGTAGCCTAAATGTTAGCAGCTTTAGCTAAAAAGGAGGGGGTTCCTGTTCCCAGGACTTCCTGGATTTCAGACCCAACCATCATTAGATATAACAGCAAGCATCTAAAGTGTGTGGATTGGATACAAGTGAAGGTACCAGAGCTGGCAGATTGAGCAGTTTCTGAATTAGAAAGAGAAAAAAGTTAAGAATGCCTCTTATTTTCAGCTTAAATCTCATTATTTTGTGACATAAACTGCTGAGATTAAAATCAGAACAAACAAACCCCCAAACCCCTTTATCTTCTGCTCCAGTGTTTTCTGAGAGACTGCAGGGGAATCTGACGGCACTTGGAGAAAGGATGGAACATTTTTGTAAAATCAAACAGTGAAATGCAGAGTAACATCAAGTATATTTTCAGTACTGTCACTACTCTTTGTAAAGTTAAGCCTGTGTTTTATAATGTCATAGTTAAACACTACTATTTAGATTTCTTAGTGCAGTTTTGTATGTTGGAGTTGGTACTGATCTTATAAATGCTCTTTATAGAATTATTTTTTTAAAATTTGAAACTCAATAGGAAACAAAAAGGCCAGTTTGGATTATTTTTCCCTTTGGAATGCGAGTTCATCTATTCAGAAAAAAGATGTAGAAATCCGTATTTTCGGTTGTTTTCTGTAACTGCAGCAACACATTGTATAATACCCACACTATTATTACTTAATAGTTACGATTTTTTTTAAAGTAAGTTTGTAGTTTCAGCCCAGTTTATCAGATGCTATTAATGAACCACCATTAAGGCTGCACGGCTGCAGTGTGTAGCAGATGAAAGTGGCTGTGGGGCCCTGATTACAGGCATTAAAATGGTGTGTATTGGCTCACTGCTGCTTCCCAGCAGGTTACCTCACTCGTAATTCCTTTGCATCTAGTCTCAGCAGGAGAAGATTGACAGGATTGAAGACCATGTCAACAGTGCTGCTGTGAATGTTAAAGAGGGAACCAAAAACTTGGGAAAGGTAGGGATCTGCTCCTGCTGGTGAATCAATGGTACTCTGCCTCCCAGCAATCCTCTGTATTAACCCAATTGATCTGCCGTCTTTAATGCTGAGGGAGCCAGCAATTAAGGAAATAAGAAAGAAATGACTCACAGGTAGCAGGGGAAAAAAAAAAATCAATCTTCCTTGTAATTTTCTGCCACATCCAGACTACTAGGAAATAAAAAATTTTTTTCATTTTTGTAATGCTATTCTGATGCTGCTTTGGTTTATCTGCAAAGACAAGCACATTCAACGATTGGGTCACAAGAATGAAATAAGTGTAAAACAGGTTGATGATAACATACAATTTCAGTCCCATTCTATGTAGATGTCAGTGATAGTTGCTAATAAGCCACAAACCTTGATTCAGGCATGTTACTGAACAGTGAGCATTTTCTCAGTTTCTCATTGACTTAGTGATGGCAACAAAGTAATAAATAGTGTATATAATCAGCCAGAACCATGGAAAAGGGACCTGGTTCACAACTGCATACATGAGACAGCTCAATTTTGACTTGTTTTTACTATGTTCTGTCATGTGTGTGGGATAGGAGATCATCTTTTTTTAAATACTAATTTGTAAAGTTTATCACTGAGCTTTAAGTCATTGCTGAGAGCAATAAGGGGGAAACACACATCTCCACAGGCAAGTATTCTAACTCTTGCTTTTTTTTCCCCTTTACAGGCTGCAAAATACAAGCTGGCAGCCCTTCCTGTGGCAGGTGCAGTCATTGGTGGAGTGGTGGGGGGTCCTATTGGTCTCCTCGCAGGCTTCAAAGTAGCAGGAATTGCAGCTGCACTTGGTGGCGGGATTTTGGGTTTCACAGGTGGAAAATTAATACAAAGAAGAAAAAAAAAAATGATCGAGCAGGTCTGTTCTAGCTGTCCAGAGCTTTCTCACCAAAGTGCCAAAAAATCCAGCTGAAGTATAAATTCATTATGACTAGGAACAAAAGCGTAGTAGCTGCGCTAATGACAGACACGCAGCCTTATGCTTTAAATACAAGGCTGAGCTGTGTGAATTTTGATAAGTGCTGTTACTTGGGAGGGGTCAAACAGTTATGTCAGAATTTCTGTCTTCAGATGTGGTGACATCAGTCCTTTAGAAATTGTACGGGTGACTTTTATTATGAAAATTCTTAGGTGTGTTATATGCACAGCTGTTAAGATGGGTGACAGGTGCTTCATGCCAAATTTGCACAAAGTGTCTTGCAGACAATACAACGAGAGGTATCTGGAGAACCCTAGTGCTTTCCCATGAATGCCACCCAGAAGCTGGAGCTTTTATTATAGTGCTCCAAAGAAAAGGAGATATGCTCCGCGTGTCTTTCATGGTCATAGTACTTTCATTTATCTGGATTCCCAAACTGCCCCTGTGTGTACCCCCAGGGTATGACTGGCTAGGCCTGTTCAGTAACGCACAGGGAAGCATTAGCTGCTGTAAGAGGTGAAAATGGTGGGGACTAATATGGAAAAAACCCCTACGTGTGTCCCATATCTGCCTCCATCAGCCAGATCAGAACAGCATCATAAGCAGCTTTTCCCCTTTTTCAGGTACCTTTTTTTTTTATTTTAAATTTGTGAACGTCTTGCTCAAAGCGTAGTTAAGAATTCAACAGTTTAAGCAGCAACCCCGCAGGAATGCTAGTGGAGATTAATAATTTTCCACGGCTGTTCAACTACTTGGCTTGTCCTGAGAACCATACAGGTGACGTGCCGGGCTCTATCTAGCCTTTCGAACCTGAAGCCTCAGCTTAAGCAGTGCTTGCTGATAGATATTGCCTTGGCCTTTGCTCTCCAGCAACAGTGCTGTGGTGGGAGAGCTCTATAGCTTCCCTGGAAGGCAGTGCTGCAGCAAGGCCCACTCTCTCAATAGTCTTTTTTTATCCCTCAAGGGTGGCATTTAGGCACCAGGTCAAAGGACGGTGAAGCAGCGGTGCAATGGTGCCAGTGTCAGCTGACATCCCCAGATGGTGGGGCTGTTTTGAAAATGTCAACCTGATACTGTTTAGAGTAAGTAAACCAGGCTTGCCTGGGTCAGCTGCACACCTCTTGCGTGCCGTTCCATTCCAAACCTTCTGCTTCCACTCACACTTCCACCAGCCACTGATAGCATCTCAGCTTTTTCAAGATTTTGGGACATGCAGTGGAGCCTGTGTGGGGTGAGATACTGTTAGTGCTTTTGCTAGCTTTTTAGAGCAGATGCCCGTTACTCTTACCATCCTTATTTTACTGCTTAAGAAGCCTTTTGCTTCTGAAACTCCCATTGTTAAATACAGAAGGGTTAATGTGTTTTTACTGTCACAGTTGTAATCCGCTGATCAGCCCCTAGTCCTACCTCCATCCTTCCAGGACAGTTCCCACACTACTGCTGCTACTGTTTGGGGGAACAGGAGCTGAGGTTGGGAGGCTGCTTTTTAAAGTTTTTAGATTGTTCAATTCATCCTGAGCTCTGCTTGAGTCTGATTTTATTAGGTGAACACTGACTTCAGTGTTCAGTTACAAGGCTCCCTAGCAGGGAACGCTGTATAAGGAAGCATACTATAGAAGAGGAAGCATACTATAGAAGAGCTCCCTTTTCGTAACCAGTACTTTGATACCATCATTGGAAATAACTGTCTGCTAATGACAGATGATAGGGCTTTCTGCCTAGAGGCACTGTAAGCAACTGTTAGTTACAGCACAAGCATCTTTTTCTGAACGGTTCTTCCTATTACTTTTAAAATATGATTGAAATCGGTATCTGTCAGAGCATTGTGTCTACTTCAGGTAGGTCTGAGGCTCAGGGAAGCAACACATGCGAGAACAGTTTTCACAAGAAATCACAAACATTGTCAAAAATCCATGTGTTAAAGCCACAATGCCTACATCTGTAAAATCTGCTGGAGTGGAAAACTTGACCTAAGTAATTCAGCTCCTTTGCTCCAGTCAGGCGAAAAGCAGGTTTTTTTAAATGCATCTACGAGCTTGTAATAACTTCACACTAAGGCTATTCATTCCTTTGATATGTAATTTGTACATTTAAAGGAAGAAAAAAAAAAAAGTGTTCTTAATCAGAAACTGTGATTGATTCTTTGTATGATTTTTCTTTGTATGATTTTAAAAACCTGTCTGCTTTCCTACTGTATGCTTCAGAATCACGTGTGTTTAAATGACAGCAGCCACATCAGAGACATTGCAGACTCCACCCTCTCCCTCTGGACTAATGCCAGGACAATCTAAATTCATAAAACTGAATTCCTGCTGCAGCTTATACGAATTCAGCTTAGTATGCACTCATTATATGAAATGTCTAGCACAAAAAACTATTCTTCCTCCTTGTGTCTTTAAGGAAGCAATTTCAAAACGTGGTGTATGCACTAGACTTGGCAGAGTATTATTTAAGCTATGATTTTTTTTAAATAGGTGGTTTATTTACATATGTGAAGAAACATGGGCATCTGAATAACCCCAAACTAGCATTTAAATTGCTAGGCACGTGAGTCAGAAGCAATGTGAGATAAAATAATTCTTTCAGACCAAATACAACTTTTTGCCTATGAGATTGGTTGTAGCATTTACTGAGAACGTCGGACTTTATTTCTTTTCAGCAGCTAAAAGATTAATCCCTCACAAATTTTATATTGTTAAAAAAACTGCATTAACAAGATTTGAGTCCTGTATTAAATTACCAAACACATACTTCAGCTATTGAAATACTTACATTAACTGAAATTACACAATTTCCTAAAGTGGTGCATGCATCTAGTAACTTGTACGTATTACCAGTTCAGAAATGGAGTCCTTAAGGGGAGTCCGGCATGGTTTTGTTCGCTATGGGGATAACACTAAAATTTTTGACAGCTTCCTAGGAAAGCCTCAAGAAGCACTGAATGGAGTGGTTAGCTGAGCACTGAATGGTTAAAACCACTGATGTAGATGATCAGAGTTGAAGGGATCAGTTTGAAACGCATCTCACATTTTGTCCAGCGCTCGCTCTCTAGGCAAACTCTGTATCATCAGATACTTAAAAAGCTCAAGTGATGCTCAACATCACATCAGGCAAGCATACCTGGACTTCAGCTGTTCAACCTTTCTGCTGGCAAATAGAAAAATCACTCGGAAGTTGGTACAGCCAGGTCAAGGGTCATCAAGAACACAGGAGAATCAGGTCCAGCTCCAATGAATGCACAATGAAATGACTTCAGTGCGTAACGGTCATAGAACTATTACATCTAATTGTCTACCTAGTGCTGGGATGCCAAAGCTCTGGGAACGAGTCCTTACTCAGAAAAGCAAACCTGGATTAAGGAACGGTGGAGGGGGTTTGAACATCTCTCTCACTTTCTAGCTGAAAGCACCGGCCACTCTGCATCTCTCTCCGGAAAGATAAGTTTAGACATTTATAAATAAGAATCCAAGGAAAAACGGGAACCTCAGAGGAGCTGGATAAATACTTGTAGGCACCAAGCAAGAAGTGACTAAAGTGTCAGGTGCTTGAACAACTCCAGTAGTTCTGTAGCACCACCTGCAGATAACAAGCGGCAGTCTTAAACCCATACCCTGCTCACATCTTTAGATTCCAGCTGGAAGCGGGGTATGACTACACTGCCAAAAATGCTTGATTTGGCATGAGATGGAGAACAGGACAGGAGAAGACCTGGTTTTCAAGTACTTAACGTGCACTTCAAAATGCAGATTCAGAAAGCCAACAAAAAAGCATGCTTGTAAACAAAATCTTGCAATACTTCTAGCTACCAATTCTGCATCTACTCCACTGTAGCTTAGTGTTGCTTGGTATCGGCGGCTGTCTCCCTTGAATCGCCCCTAGAAAGCTCATGTAACCTGTTGCTGCAGGGGCTTGGTTCAGCAGGCTCTCTTGGGATCAACTTCTGCCCCAGCTGCACCAGATCATGTTAGTCTTCTGTCAATAACTGAATAGGTGGCGTCTGGCTGAGAGGCAAAAGGAATCCTGAGCTGTGAACTGCAGAGGCTGGGGCACTCGCGAAAGTCAACATGAACCCAGTTAGTCCACCCATCCAAAGAACAAGCTTCTGAGGACACTAAACCTTGCAGGCCTAAGTCATGGACCTGGGTTCTTTGTAGTTAGTGTACTGCACAATTCCAGTACTAATTTGTCTCAAGCAGCGCACCCCACATTAACATATTTTTTTCCATCTTGCGGTTTCTATATGTTCATCTCACCAAGCAGCTTGAAGATGCATTGAGAAAAGCCCACATTCTGGTATTATGCACAACAGAGAAGTCCACAAGGAAAGCAGCAATTCTTTCTTCAGAGCAGAATTCAAAGAGTATGCAATAAATAAGGCACAAGCCAGAGAAAACGAGTATGAGAAGACCTACAATGGTTGCTCAGAAAGTGAATGTCTGCCAGGAAAGCAGGGACCCAGAGAAGAAAAAGAAAAAACCGAGTAATTTTAACATACATAAAGAGATTAATTTAAGACTGACAAAACTAAGATGGCAGTCCACCCCTAATCCTTTCCTACTTTGAAGGGTTTCCAAAATTCGCGTTCTTTTAACACAACCATGTGGATAATATAACGATATTTATAATTCCAGGAAATCTAAGCAGGTCAATACAGCCCTTTCATTCAAAGTACAGCCATTATCTTAACAAGCTTTCCTTTCCTCACTTGGTATTTTAATAGTCAGAAATTTTTTAATCATTTAGACATTAACACCCAGTAAAGCACCACACGAGATTCTGTAAAACTTTAATTTATTCCCCTCCCGAGTATCCAGAATAGAAGACCCTCTTTAAGTTGGAGAAAAATGTGACAAAGAAATAGATTACCAGGATAGCTGTTCACATGAAGAAGAAGAAGAAGCACATACTACCAAGGTTACACAGAAAACAACCCAAAAGTCCTATTTAATGGGATAGTGCAAGTTAACAGCATGTCTCTGGCAAGGATACCTTCATTTGGATTATAAAAGTTTTACAGAACAGAGTTAGATCAAGAGTCTGGATGGGTCTCTGATATTTGACAATACCATTAGGAACATACTGTTTGAAAGATGCTGTACAGAATGACCCACCAAACAAATGTATTTACAAGCCTGGGGAGGAAAAAATTATTTTTCAGTTTATTCAAAATAAAAATACACATAGAATTATGAAAATATAGGTTTACTATTTCCACCACACAGAAGTCAATGCTGCTGTCTGAAAGGCTTGCAAGATTAATTCAAGTTTTTAAAGTTCATCTTTTTCCCTCAATAAGGTGTACCTATGTTCACTGGGTGCCAGTTTCTGGAATGAGCTCTCTGGTGGGCTGCTTGCTAAATCCTGAATTGGCTGAAAAACAGAACAAACAGCAAAATTTCTTGTTAGACTCATTTTAATAATTAACAACCTCCATTAAATGAACTACTAGTATTAATAACGGGAGTGCACGGATGTCCAGCATTTGCACAAACGGAGGGGGATTTTTTTGGAAGGCACACTGTAAAGTCCCAAGCAGGTGGAATACACACACACACATACATTAATTAAATAAGCACCATCAGTTAAGGATGCTCCTTTCGCTGGCACATCTCAAAGGTAATGGGCGCACAAGTTTATGTGCAAGTGACTTAAAAGTACTGCAAATGCACCCCACTGTGTATTTGCTGGAGTCTATCTACTGCTTGCTTTCAAGGCATTCTAGTTTGTGTGTTTGTTTTTGAGATACACCAGGGCAGAAGTGGTATTGCTGCCAAAATATTCTACAATTCCTTTTCTACGGAAACTAAAAAACCCCAGAACACAAACATGCAATTCAGGGGACGCACATGAGCTAAGACAGCAGCCTCCAGTTTAGTTAAGGCCAGTATTTCCATCGCACACGCATACACATCTTCCACAAGATGGCAGGATGCCATATGGAGATGAGAAAATAAACATCCCAGGTTTTGCACGCATTTTTCAAGGCAGAATGAAGACAAGAGCAAGCCCGCAGCTCTAGGCAACCAGCCTGTGCCCAGACAGGCAGCAGGATCCTGGGCCTCTGCAGGCTCCCTCCCTCGCTGGCCAAGCCTGCTCCACACCGCAGCTGCCCGATGGCAACTTCCCACACGCGCCTGTGCAGCTCTGAGCTGACTGCCCTACGCCTCAGGCTCCAGCCCTGTTTTCTGCATCTCCTCATACCGACCTGAATTCCGGTTGCTCAATACATTCCTGAGGGAGTTACCAGTTAAAGGAATGACTACTGAGACAATTCAGCCCCTGTGTTTTCGCAGCCAGTCATGACAACATTCAGAAGCATTCATTCTCCTGGCTCAAGGCAAGCCCTCCAGGGCTTTCACACTTTTAAATCTTTTAACTTTGAGCAGGGCGACAGGAGGCTGCACTCACAAGGTTTAGCGCAGTGCCAGCCTTGCCACATCCTACAGATGACCAGGGAAAACGAGCCCGTAGCAATAAATCGTTTCTGCCCCTCACCCATGGATTCTGGGATGGCCCAAGACAACCCAACACAAGGGCACCAGATCTCTGGGTCCAATGTGGCTCTGAGCCTAGACAATGCAACATATAACTTAAAAGTGCTTTAAAACAGTTATTTTTTTAGAGGGTAATGAGAAGGTTGCCTGACAGGCTGTTAGATTTGCACTTTTCAGCCTGACAACAAGCATATGAACTGAGTGGTGTATCAAGAAGATAGAAGGCTGGTCACGACACATCTGCAAGACTGGGCTGGGCAGAGGGAACCAGGGCTGGTAATGTCCTTTCTTTTCTGCTTCTTGGATTAAACTAAGCACTGATGTTGTCCAGGTTTTGTCTGGAGAAGAATCTAGTAGTTGTGTTCCTGAAGAGATTCCAGGAGTGACTTCCAGGCATGTAATCATACAGCATGACAACCTTTGAGCAGAACAGTGAGGAATCCAAGCTGACAAATTCAGCCTGTGACCACTATTAATGCCACCTGTTAATGGCATTAATGAAAGTAATATGCCCCACTACCACTTACCAATCTTTTGTTCATGCTCTAATAACCTGCCTCCTGCTTGGATTGGTGTCAACGAATGAATATATAAAACATTCCATCAATGCATGTTTTCCCTTAGAAGCACCCTCTCACAGTGCATCGTGTGGGAAATTATGCATCTATGACATACCAGTTTTTGCACTGAAATCACAGGAGAACGCAAGAGCAGGTCTATGAGCCCAGAACAGCCATGTAGCCCAAGATCTGTTTCATTCAAGGCAAACGGGTACCGTATGTTCCCCTAATGCTGTCCCTGCCTTTACCCAAAGGAAGTTAAAGGAAGAGCGAAGCTGAAGTAGCAACGTTATGCTTCTATAAACAGATTTATCTTTCAGGAGACCAAAGTTAAAAGTGCATGTGTATTAGAAAGCACAGCTCTGACAAGGAGTGAAAATAGGCCTTTATTAAATGGCCAGATTAAATATATTTGTTGAAACCTTACCTGACCAGGTGCTACATCAGTTGGATCAGGGCCATGATGAAACTCTCTATGCAATTTTCCAGAATGCAAGTCTAGTACAAATTGTTTCAGTTTACCTGGAACTCTGGAACAAATCCAACACACACGTTTATTACAAGTTAAGTCTGAACACAGAAGATTTAGAGTGCACTGTTTAGAGTAGCCAACTTCTGTTTATCTAGCACACTATGCCCACTTTTAGGTGATTAATACAGGACAGGAAGCCAAATGGTTTGTTAAGGTATCCTACCAACTTCTTTTTCTTTCCACTGTCTCTTGAGAACACAGCAAGTATTTCATCTTTTCAATAACTCCCACAGAGTGGTACTAGCCGATAACTTCATTGTATACTCACTTCAGCTCCCCACTAACCGTAATGTAAGAGGGAACAGCAGGTTCCAAATGCACAGTTTACAGATACAAATGACAGTTGGGTAGCAGTATTGACAAAGCATCTTTGAAAGGCTCTCCAGTGCCTAAGCAACTGCATATACACTAGAGATAAGCACCGAGAGGATATCAATGTAAATCTAATCTGAGATCATCTACTGTCACCCACAGCAGACATGTTAAACTACAGCATCCAATTTTATTTGTAAAACATCAAATAGACTAAAAAGCTTAAAATGAAGGAGCTGATCTAACAAGTATTAAAGATGAGATAAAAAAACATGTGAGCACTATGCATGCAATCAAAAGGAAATGTATGAACAGAGACAGGTTTTGTAGGGAGTATTTCATCAGACCACTTATTAAATTTAGGAAAAAGGGACACAGTGTGGTCAGATGGGCTATCAGCAGCGTTGCAGATCATCAGAAAACTCCACGGACAAAATACAGCTTAATATAGAGTCAGAGGGTATCACTACAGCAAAGTCTGTAACTCATCAGTATTACAGTGGTACTTCGAGGGATCTCTTCCCCTCCCAGATCAGGAATTAGTACCGACTGAGAGAAGAAGGATCATTCCAGCCCAGTTGTAGGGACGGCAGAATCACTGCTCCCTGCTTTACCTCAGGCTCCTGTCCTGTTCTAGGTCGGGCACACTGCCGGAGACATTCCTCTCTAACCTCCTCCCCTCTCCTAACGCAGCAAGGGCATCTGGTGCCTACAGCCTCTTGTACCTCAGCCAGTTCTTGCTGAGAAGCTACAACTGATCTACCAAACAACTCCCGGCTATAATTTCCAACCTGGAACAGCAGGATGAATAGGGCCAAGTGGCCAAAGTATGAGGACAAAATATTGAGTGGTGGTCTCATTTGCCTATGAAGTGGCTATTCTCCAAAAAGACCACTCCCTAAAAGAGAGAGGAATCTTTTAATGGGCCAGTTGTGAAAGTGCCATATGCAAACCCTACTGGTTGGTGGCAGCACTAAGATCACAAGAGACAGTCTGGGGCCAGTTTGTAGGAGTCCTGAAAATGTACTGAAGTGGCAGAAATCCTTGCAGGTAGATGAAATTCTCATAATTAAGACTGTACCTGTTATTAAAAAAACACCAAAAAACAAACCTAACAAAAACCAACCCTACCAAAAAACCAAAACAGAAATCCAAACCACACACACACAAAACAATGTCACCCTAGGAGCTCCAAGCTCCCCTTGTTTCCAAACTGTTAGGTATTTCTAAGCATCAGCTCAATCTCCTAGAGTAAGGCTGGATAATTACTTATCCTTAAGCAACTGTCTCCAATCCTGATGTATCTCTCTCATCTTCATTTGTATGTAACAACTGGTATACAAACATGCAAGTAGCTGTTATTAAACTGGTAATGAATTCCAGAAACATAACACCTAAGAAACATAACAAGGTCCAGTGGAGAGCTGTAAAGATGATGAGGGGACTGGAGCACCTCTCTCACAGGGAAAGGCTGAGAGAGCTGGGCCTGTGTAGCCTGCAGAAGAGAGACTGAGAGGGGATCTTAGCAGTGTCTACAAATATCTTAAGGGCGAGTGTCAGAAGGACGGGCCGGGCTCTTCTCAGCGGTGCCCAGTGACAGGACAGGGGGCAACGGGCACACGCTGAAACAGAAGAAGTTCCACCTGAATATGAGGAAAAACCTTCTTTTCTTTGAGGGTGACGAAGCACTGGAACAGGTTGTTCAAAGGTTGTGAAGTCTCCTCTGGAGACGTTCAAAACATGCCTGGACACGATTCTGTGCAAGCTGTTCTAGAGCAGGGGGAGCTGGACTAGAAGATCTCCAGAGTTTCCTTCTACCCTAACCACTCTGTGATTCTGTGATAACATGAAAGTCTAAACTAAACATCTCTATTACCCCTGTAAGAAATATTAATTTATTTCAAGGCTATTTCAAAAGTGGTAATAAAAAGTGCTTTCAGAATGCAATTACCCCCCCCCCCTTTTTTTTTAAAAAAAGTGATGGTGCATGCAGTGAACATGATCTTCCAAAGAAATGGGAACAGAGGGAGAAAAATAGTCACTAGAATTTCAACATACATAACTTTAGGTATTTGAAGAGCACTATTTGAGATACATCAAACAGAAACTACATTTTAAGAATAAGCCTGTAGAGAATTCTGGGGAGAAGCTAGGTTTGAACCCTCCTTCCAAATGTCAAATTTCAGGTAGAAAAATGCCTCCTGGAATGGCAGAATTAGACATGGGGTTACATTCACATTGCAAGCTAAGCTTGCACTTTGAATCCTTGGCTCTGACAAAAATTAAATACCCTGAGTTTTTAAAAGTATGAATGGACAAAAATTCAAGTCTCAAAGCCTAAGCATCTAACCAGGACTCAACAAGCAGTGTATATGCAGGTACCTCCTTTGAAGCAGAAACTGGAGTTCAACACACAACCTGAAGGCAAAGACAGAGCGTTTGTCTCATGCTGAAAGCCCCTGAAAATAATACTTACACATCCTCACTCCTCAACTGAACCAGGGGAGACAGAACATTTCTATGCCAGCTTTCCAGGTTTTGACTAATGCAGGAAGGGTGGAATTGCACAGCAGGAAAAAGCAAGCCAGCAGGCGAGCAGGCTGGGAATTCTTACGTGGTGCATTTTACAGTAATCATTGCGTAACACAGCACTTAAACATTCCATGTAGTATTTTAAACCTTTTACAGTTAACTGATATCTCTAGATCACCACTAAAAATACCATGCCAGACTCCATATGCCTAACTACTATGGAAAATAGCAGAATTTTGAAATAAAAGAGCAGCAGTATCTAAAACTGTAATGCAAGCTTCTCTTCTTGCGTAAAGCAATGCAACTCTGTATAAACAATGACTTCACACCAATTCATATTGCTTTAAGGCTGACACCGAACCATACACAGGCAGCCTTACCTATCCCAGATTTACTCATCTTCCTACCATAGTACTGATTAAAATACGAGCACATCTTTTCCTTTGTTCTTCTCAAATTAAAATGCACGAAGAAAAATACTTACGACAAGTCATTGAAGTCTGGAAAGACATACATGTGCCTAAAGCTATCAATGGCAATAACAGGGCAGTCTGCTGGAGTCTTCTGAATGTGGAGGAGTGGGTGCCTGAATTTATCACAGTCAGCATGGAGGAAGTTTATTGTACCTTAAAATTGTGAGCAGGCAAAAATCCATGTTAAGATTTTTTTATTATCTTGAAACCCTAACCACTCATAACTATTACAAAGGTGGAAATACTCGATAGATAAAACAAGCAGAACTTGAAAGTAGATTTAAATAACTAACACCACCAAAATAACGGATTTTCTTCAAGAGGTTTTGGCCACAATCCAAACAAGTTTTGTTTAATATCTTCTCTAACTGCATTAAGTCACTTAGACAAAAAGGATTTCTGAAACAGCTGCTTACCAATAAATTGTGTATCTATTTTAATAATTTCTAGAGGAGTCAGTCCGTCCTCACTGTCAAAAGTGCATAAAGCCGTTTGGTCTCAAGCTTTTTAAAGCTAGGATTCTGTTTGGCCTCTGCTTCCACTCTACTGAGTTCACCTGAAAAAATTATACCAGTAAAAACAAGTAGTAGGAGTTCCTACAAACCTTTTTCACTTATTAACTGTCGTGCAACCTCCTGTTGGAATTTCTCTAAACTCTCCAAGTCATCTTTCATGTGGAAAAGTATGAGAAAAGGAAGGCCTTCTTCTGTCAGTTCCTGCACAGAAAACAAATGACAAATCTTATTCCTTCCATTTCTTAAGGGCACTTTAGTGACTCCAGCAATTTTCAAAAATCAGTGAGATCTCTACTTCAGTCCTGTCTGTTTAACTGTTTTTAAGGAAGTTAACTGCTGACACTTCATCTAAGATACCCGAGTGATACAGTTAACCATATTTCCTTCCTCTATCATATACAGCAGATAAAGAATGAAGGTATTTCATTATCAACATGTCGGGAAGGGATACACTTGCAGTGGAATATATTGGAATACTTGCTCAAAAGAAATAGCCCAATTCTGAGAAAACATATCATCTTCATAGAAACAGCAAAAAGGCCTGAACAGTATGGTATTAAATGCTATGTAAAGCTTGAGGGTGTATTCTAGATCCAGTCCTAGCTTGTTCATATACTAAACTGTTTTTTCTTAGCATAGCACAACAAATTTGTGGGTTTTTTCTTTAAATAACTCCATCCTAAAAAGAAAAAAAAATTAAAAGGAAAAAGCAGAAGCTGTATCAGTTATGATCAGGTACTGCTCTTTCGCCATATGTGTGTCCTTACTGGTCATCTGTATACCACCACTATTAAATTCACAGGCTACCATATTACTAAAACTGCTGAAGAAATGAAAAGCTTTGTTGGACAGGCAAGCTCTAGCTCCTCATAGGAATGCACTCTTGTAGCCCTAGTGCCTTTTAAAGATCTCTGTCCAGGGACAGATAAATGCAGGAAGCCCCTGAATAATTTATTCAGGATTTTTCTTTTACCCAAAGCCCAAACAACATGCATTTGCTTGCTTCGAAAGTGATTTTTAGGCACCTTTAAACATCAGCTCAACTCGCTACAGCCCAACTCAAGAAATAATCACTTATCTAACAAATGCCTACAGTCTTGCCTATCTTTCATTTGCACAACTGGTGTACAAGGAAGTGCTACTATTTCTTTGGTTCTAGTCTGAATCAGAATAAAATCTGCTTTTTGAGAAAGCAGCACTCATTTGTTCTGCCACCAAATAGAAGAGTTTCTGCAGATTTTTCCATTTGCAGTAAATTGGAAGAAATGCTTTCCATATCAGCAGGCAGCCAGTTACACAGTGTACATGAAACGGCTGTCATTCTCCCTTCAACCAAGTCCGTCAGGTAAGTTGAAGCTTTGTTTTTTAACAGCAGATTGCAAAGGTCCTCAGAACTTCAGCGCTCTTGATGAAATCTGAGCTTCCCAATCCAACCCTAAAACCAACACTAATCATATTTGCTCGTTCTCATTTTTACACACATGAATTTGGCTGGGTCTCTGCCTGCTCTCCTGTTAAAGGATGGGAAAAAGTCTGTTTTGTAGCACCATGATTATGGCTCTATTTCCTCACTCATTTCAGCAGGTATATTTCCAAGGAAGAACTCACACAGCTTATTATTCCAGCTCTAAGCTCGCCTCTTGCTTGCAAGCACCTAAAACGACAACCTTGAAGAATTATATTCACAAGATCAATTAATGACCAAATAGGCCGTTAGGACTGCTGGCTTGAAAGCCTTGCCAATCTTGGCTCTAACTAGTTCCTAAAAAGTGCCTTCCTTTGCTTTTCTACTCCAGCTTTCATACTGTGCCTTACTGATCAGGACACGGCAAACAGAATAGCATTTCATTTGCTTTGGACTGCTCCCTTGGAGGCTACTGTCTTGTTCGGCACTGAGAATATAAAAATATTTTTTCATTAGATCTGAGCTTCCCACTTTACTTCTGTACGCCTTTGAGAAGTTTTTTACCCTTTCAAAACTTTTCAATTCAGTACCATCGTTAAACCACACGGTTCGTTGTATTCGTATAACATAGAGCTAAACAGACTGATTACAGGTTAAACAGTGATTTCTTCCGCTTATCACTGATCCCAACACCCTTTTCCTGTGGAGTACAGGGACAGTCTTCTCCAACAGACAGTCTTCTCAAACTCTAAAGCAAGGTCTTCTACTTAATTACTACATGTTGTCTAAAGTCACAATGATGAGCTCTGTTCAGATTGGGCATCTTCCTGGCCAGTCTGCCCATGACGCTTATCAGATAATGAAAGCGTTAAGAAAGAAAATAAGGGGAAAACCTACCAGCAGTTTATAGAGGCCAATTTTGATTTAAAATTTGAATTTAAAATATGCGGTAGAAATGTTTGTCTTTATGTTATTTATATGGCATTGTAGTACCATAAACACAGCTTAACAGTCACAGCACTTCATATTTTTACCCTGTAATATTGTGCAGTATGTATTAAAGGCCCATTCAAATACTGTACAATCTCAGCAAGCAGAATTATCTCCGTTTTGGCACATTTAAATGTGTTTGGGTACCGGCAGCACTTAAATCTTTAAACAAATGTTGCTAGGCAAAATGTCACATTGGAATTGTAAATATCTGCCTAAGTAAACAGGAATGGAACATTGAGAGAACAACCAGAAAAACCACAACACAAGGTGGTACAAGCTGAGAGTGATGAACCTTGGCTTCTAAGGCTCAGAATCCAATTTCACCACAGGAAAAGTACACTGAAAATCTACCACGCACTTCTAAAGATGTTAACATGTAGCACCTTGTACCTATTGAGTTGCAAGTCAAGGATTAAAGTTTGTTTAACTAACTGAACTTTCCAAGAAAAAGTTGGCAAGGTTGACTAGAAGGTTGTACTTAAACCATCATGTGCATCCCACCCTCCCCCTCCCTCTGTCATATAAACTGACATGTTGCATGCGCCCAGAACAGCAGTGTTACAGACATTCTGGATTCAGCATAAAAAAAATAAAGCGTGCAAACTGAGAATGAATCATATGACTGATGCTTTGGTTTCTAATCCAGTGTGGACAATATACTGCAATTTATTACAAACCTCACCAGAGTTTCTAGCAGATGCTGTAGCTATCTAAAAATACTCCTTTTGTGAGATACTACAAACTTGCTAATTTTCTACAGATTTTTTTTCCTGTTGGTTATTTAAAAAAAAAATAAAAAATAATATGGAGTTGGAAATAGATGAAAGGAGTGAGTTACAAAAGAAAACAGAAAAGTATTGGAAGAAAATAAGGCTAACAAGAAGAAGAGAGACATTTAAAAGCAAACCTCCAAATTCAATCTTATGATTTACAGCTAAAAAAAAGAAACCCAGGAGAAAGAGCAGCGAAGCTAAAAAGATTAAGAAGGTACCAGTGGTTAAACACAGACTGACCAAAAAAACCCCCACAAAAGTCACGTTTTTTTATTACAGCTCCTAGAAAACTGCTAGTTCAGTAGATTGTCAGCCACCATTTAATGTGGTTATTTATTAGCTAATGCTTTGGAAGTGGTTAGTACAGTAACATTTTTCTGCTACCAACTTTAACATTAAATTTTGAAAGCTGATTTATAACTGAAGGACAGTTCACAACTATTTTAGTCTTTCAAACTGTCACAGACATGCTGACATGGATATTTTCTACACTGACTAGAAACATTTTCTCCAGATCATAACAGATGCAAAAACCACTTAACATTTGTGTCTGGATCTTAAATCAACATTTAGTCATAATATCTATATAAATGTACTTACTTCACGAATAACACAACCTACTCAAGGTGTTACACACATTCTTACACGTGCACATTCTTAGCATCCCAAGTGTCCACACTCTGCAAATCACTAGACATTTCTTACGTGACGTGTACACATAATCATAACCTCTGGTAGGGTATGAAACTGCTACAAATCTGCCTCCAGTGAATTTCAAGTCTAACCAAAAAGCTCCAAAAGAATGAAAAGACATTACCTGACAGCTATTCTCTGCCAAAAGTGGAGAATGAAGGGAGTTCTTTGGCATGGATTAGAGACCTTGAAAAAAACATTTTGGTTTTAAGAAAGAAACCCCAAAAGTAGAACGGTAAAAAAAAAAGTCTTACCTCCCCATTTTCAAATGTAATTTCTCGAACTAGTGGTACACATTTATCTTGTGTCCATGCATAAATCAAATCAAAATTGGTTAGCGAGCCTAAATACACCATATCTGGAGCATTTTCCTGTTGAAAAGAAAAATATACTAGTTGAGAAACAGTAAAAATGACATTGCTACCTACAAAGAAGGTTACCTACCTGACAAAGTAACAATTTTCATATAAATACTGAAAGCCAATTTTACACCAATATTCAACCTTTGTGCATGCAACATTTCTAATAACTATGTTACAAAAGTACAACAGGAAAATAAATATAATGTATGATCATTTATGCAGTCAACTCCACTTTTTAAGAAAACTTAAGAACAACTGAAAGGATACTTTGCTTCCAAATCAGGGATGCTTCAAACAGAGGCTATTTGTTAGGTTGAGAAATAGTATCTCCATACCTAAAAATCCCATGTAGATATAACTAAACGCAGATATTAATGCTACTTCATGCTGATAGTGACAGACTCACCAAAACCATGCTCCTAATGTCCTACACAACTTGAAACTGGTATTTTACATTTGCTTTGCCGAAGAGATATGAATAAATAATAGTTTTCCTTCATTCACCAGTAGTTTCAACTCAGAATTCAGTACTGTCATCTTTTAATGTAAGTGCAATTTTGATTAACATGAAGTGAAGCATGACTTTGCAAGATGTGGCCATGACTAAGCACACCTTAATTCAGAAACACCATATAAGTCAGGTAACCTAATAAATTCTGCTTTTGCAGAAAAAAATATTTTAATCTCCATTCCCCTTTAGGTCTTTTTTAAGCAAGGTCTCTTTTGTAAGCAACTATCTTCATACATCAAATTTGATAAAGCACATTTTCAGATACTAATTAGGTTTCTAAAAAGCAATTCTTGCAGATTTTCTTCTTTCTGAATTTTCCCTCAAGCAGAGCTATGTTTATGACAGTTTGTTAACAGGTAGTTAATTTTACTATTTACTTTTTTTTTTTTTTTTTAATGCAGAGAACAGGTCTTGACCCTTGTGGGCTCAGACACATAAGACAGGCAAGTGGCAGTCAGAAAAATAGTAATTGTCACTTGCTTTGAAAAACATGAACTGCACCAGCTTGAACTTTGCAGATTTTAGTGACTTCTACAGAACACAAAGTATCTACACATGATGAATTGACTGTGTTTCTAAGAAAAAAATATTCTATACATCGACATTTAAAATGACAGAGGTTTTGTGCACTCAACTGGCAACAAAGGAGATGGAGATCTTTTTCACTGACTCAGAAACACTATTTTTTACTAGAAAATCTAGAGAAATCTTATTTCTCACACTATTTAGTAATGAAATAAATTAAAAGTTGAGATGCAGTAACATACCGAATGATCTGAATTTAGTCTCCATTAGTTCATATTCATATATAATGACAATAAGCAGAATAAAATACATAGTTACACTTACCCCTGGTGGCTTGTAGATTACATTGTCTCCGCTAAATCTCTCTGCTTTTGAAATAGCCCTACAACAAACCAACCAGTAAGCATGTCTTGGTACAGACAAATAAAATAACTAAGATACCAAACCCCGTATTTTAATTTGCTATCCTTTCTTTAGTACTTATTTTTCCTTCAAAATTTGAGAATTAAAATCCTGGATCTTTAAGGTAAACTGTAAAGTGACTCCACAGAAACTTGGCCTGGCTATATAAGAAGGCATTAAGTGAGTCAGCAAGATGCGTCCCTAGGATTAGAAGTGTGGACTAAAGGCATCGAAGTGCAAGTGATGAATGCCGGTACTATTTTGGATAAGAGATTATCAGAAAAAAATGCTAATGAATTAATATAATCATGTAAATTAAAATAAGTAAATAAACAAATAAATACCTATTATTAAGGAATAGGTTTGCATTTACTCTTCCTGTTCCATTGTTACACTAAAAATTTACATCTCATCTACCCTCATAAAGAAGGGCTTTGAGGTGCTCTACCAGCCCAAGCAATGAGAAAATGGATAGCAAATAAGCCCATACTGTCCACTTTGCCTTCAAAGCAGACTTAGAAAGCACAGGACACAGCATGCAGTTTCTGACCACTGATGATATGGTATGTGTGTACCCAGAGAACACATACAGTTCCTCCTTGATATTCAGCTTACGATGTTGTCATACTATGTTGCTGTCTAAACTCACCAATTCCCAAACTCCACAATGTCACTTTAGTAAATTCCTCCTGCTCTTCTGGAATATTTTGTGGTTTCTTAATCCCAGCCACAACAGAGCACCCTGAAAGCTGCCAGCTTGTGCCCCCAAAATTATCATCTCTTATTCAAACAAATGAGGACAGCTATGCATCCAACACAGGAGACAAAAAAAAAAAAAAAAAAAAAAGAAAGGAAATAGAACTCTCAACAGAAATAAACCCTTTCACCACCTTCAGACATTGAAAGAGGCCTCCTTTCCTCTCCCATGCCTTAATGTTCCAACATAACTCATGCTAGCAAGACAGAACTGACTGGCTGCACGTGCCAGAAAAGAGTAAATGAGCTACCCATTTCTTTTCCTTTTAGCTTAGGCTAAAAGGTAAGCATGTCAGCCTTTGGGGCACGTTAGCTAAGTGTTCCAGCTTCTCCAGTTATAGTATCTCTTTTGTGGACTCAATATAAGCATTGGTGAAGACTGATTAAGAGAGATAAGGGGGAGGAAAAAAAAAGAAGTAAAAATATCTCAATTTATCTCACTGCAAGATGAGGTAAATCTTCCAGGGGTCTAAACAATTTAGAGGGTCAAGGGAGGGTGGAGTACGAGATCAAAACATAATTTGAGTTAAGCCTTATATTTTTGGTCCAATTGTCCTTTTCTTATCACATTCAAAAGATGTCTTGCATAGTATGTTACATCTCTAAACTGGTACAAATACTGATAGGTGTATGTTTTAAAATGCATTTTTGTATTCCAGACATAACTGCTCCCATAATGTGAAATTACGCTCCTTTGTGACCATCATTAATTACTGAGGTAAACCACTTGCATCCTAAACAACCCTTCACTGAAGAAGAAAGTGAAGACATAGAAACCACCTGTCCGATCACTGCTTGGTAAACTGATAATAATCTATAATGAAATACATGCTCCAGGGTAAACCTGTGGTGGAACCCAGAAGATATTCTTCTGTGTTCTTCCACTTCAGTAGCTTCAGTTGTGACTGATTCACTTCAGATAAATAAACAGGGGACACGATGTGAAAATCCCAGATGCCTGAAGATACACCTTTTTAAAACAACTACCAAAATGGAAATATTTCAGTTTGCATTTTGTCTCTTCTTGAAGCAGTAACGTAGACAGTGAACCTCCTGGAACCACACAACCCCAGCTCCCCATCATCCCTCACACCCATTTCTTGCTAACAAAATTAAAACAGTTCCTAGATTCTTTACTCTTTTTCATGAGTTCATATAAGCCTTTTAAGAGAAAAGTGGTTTTTTGGCTGTTTTTGTTCTCTGCATTTGGCTTCCTATGCCATGGGTCAATCACACAAGGCCATTCTCTTGCATGTCTACAAACATTTCAGATTTATCCCTGATTCTACTTCTAAAATCTACCTCTAACCATCTCTTCCTCAGTATCCTCCTGTCTTCTCTCATTAATTTTGCTCTGCGGTCACCTCAGATCTTAACAGAACTGTAAGGATTATTTAAGAATAGTTCTAAGCATCAAGATGATCTGCAACTACGTACCATTAATAGAATTTAAAAAGAAGTTATTACCACTACCTAAAGCCACAATAACTTTGACATAGCAGGGAACAGTTCTGCCTTGACAGAAGTTAGTGAAGTAATTATTTTTTTTCCTGTCAAATTGATAGGTTTGAGTTTATTTTAGCTTACTACAAGTTTGAACATGACAGCACGTTACCATATACCACCCAAACCATATACCTGTTGAACTCTGTGCATAGCAAAACAAAAAATGCCTCCCAGGGGCTGTTAGGATGCCCAGTCAGAAGGGTCTGGCTGATCAGCGCCAGCTCCCCATGAAACATTTTGTTATACATAACCGGAGTAGAAAGCACTGCTATATAGCTAGTATCTCCCTCAGAAGTCTTTTCACATGTAATTTGTTAGGAAGCATGAGAACCACAGCCACTCAGAGATGAAAATGTTTAGTTTCCAATGTTGCTGTCTGGAAGGCTGCACCTTAAAACACAAACAGCTCCAAGCTAGGAAAGGAATGGATGTCTGGAGAAAAGAGTAACAGCAAGCTCGCTGTGTAGTTACGTGGGCAGGGTACAAATAATCAACCTCTGATCTGTTCCATTATGTTTGCTTATATCTAAAGAAAGAAAAAAGAAAAACCCCATAGTAACTACTTCAAGGACAGTGTCCAACAACCAAATGCTAACACTGAGCGGTGGGAGAGTATTTCTCATTATACAAAGTTGACAAATAGCAATATAAAGATGAACAGACTCAAACAACAGGAGAGAGGATCTTAGAAGTATTGATACCTTACTAATGATGTTTTAAGAGGCATTCCTGAAAAGGATGACAAGTCATATGAGGGGGACAAAAAATAATTTAAAATTCTAATAACAACTCAGATTGGCTGCCCTGAGAACCAGTATGGATGCGCTCATCAGAAAACACTTGGGGTTAAGACTGATAGACCTACAGACCACAGACTTACAAGACTTGATTATTTGCTCACAGCCAAGGCTGCTTACACAGTCACAGGGTACCTAACTGGGAAATGATGGAAAGGAAAGCCATGTGTACTCTTGCACATTACAAACACTCTCTCACACCCACGCACTTTTTTTGGAGACATACTAGAAGAGGCATCAGTGACTGACAAAAAAAAATTTGTGCAAACAGATGAAACATTTTCTACCTTGATAACACCTCTCAGTTTCACCAATATTCTTCGCTACATCCAACTCAAAAAAACTGTCAGGGTGACTGTATATGGTATAAAAGCTAGTATAATCCATGCAAATTCCCTGGTCTTGGAACTGCAGGTAGACTGCAAACCACTGCATTCACATTTATGCCCAATCACGTTAAAGTGGGTGGTGCTGCCACATTAAACACTGCAGAGAGAATCTATAATTGCATTTTATTATGCTACTTAGAAAGGGATCACTCAGTCATAATTTATTATTCTTCTTCCAGTGAAGATCTTGTAATATTTTAAATTATCACTGTAAAACTGTGTAACAAGGAGAAATTTAAATTTCTGTAGGTTTTTCTTCTAGACTCACACTATGTAGCTCAACAATGCAATTCCCTTTTTAACTGTTACTAAGCACAGTGACACAGAACTTGCATGAAATAGACCCAGGCATAGAAATCAGGCATTTTGGAACAAAGTTCTCTCCCCAACATCAGGAAGAAGTGAGCAAGTAACTATAAAATTATTGTTACAGGAAAAAAGGAAAAAAAAAAAAGTCCCACCTACAAAAAGAAGGAACTTCCTCCTGTACAAAAAACCACCATAGTTTAAAGAAAAAAAAATTTAAGAGGTTGTAAAAAAAGTTACTCAGTCTGCAAAGCTGATAAAATGTTTGCCAAGAAGTTTTCAAACTCTTCCCAACATTTTCCCCTCTCCCTCCAAAGAAGCAGGTTTTTGGGACACAACTGTCTATCATAACCCCCAAAACCTCGCCAGTTACATTTAAGTTATACTGACAAAAAGGAGGCAAAAAATGAAAGTTGGATTTCACACCAAACATTAAGGCTAGCAAGTGTTTTCTCCTCCAGTCCTTCTCTTAGTGTATTTATCTGTTAAGGTCTAGTCTCTTCAGTTATGCCACACAAAGTATTAAAAAGTCCATTCAATTAAATTAGATACAACTCATTAACATAATTTCAATAATGAAGTCATGCAAACAACAAATTTTAACACTTACCCGAAGGCAGACAGGAATACACAATCATCATGCAAAATATTCGCTACTCTTTCAAAGGTTCTGTAATTGTCAGAGTCCTTTTGCTCAAAGTATCCAACAATATTTCTTCTGCTGTGCTGTAAAAACAAAGGTTAAATTATAACTTACCTCAAATTATCAAAAACTATCATCACTCCCTAAGGATATTAAATACGGAGGTGCCATTCATTCAACAGTCAATAACCAAGCAGAAGTTATTTCTTTTCTGCCTTTTCAATATCCAGAAGCATCCCTGTTAATATTTTTCCAGTGAGGAATTAGGAGTGTCTTGTTAAATACAACACATGATTCTTTTCAAATGATTAAAAGTAAAATAATTTGGTAGTGGAGTTACTGTTACAAAATTAATGCAGTTGAAAGTGATTATATTGGAATAATTTGTAATACTCGAAATGACCCAGTTTTCTACTCTGCTTAAATAAAAGCACTCACAAAATTTCTGAATGCAAAACAAAGAAGTAAATATGTACTTCAAATATATTACATTTCACTAGTCCAACATTAAAAAGAAAAAGAAACTATTTAGAAGGAATAAAGTTCAAAGACTTACATCAAGAGAACTGATTTCTTCCAAATCCTGGACCTCCCGAACAGGGTTGCTCTTCTGCTGCCTGATATAATCTGCTATTGCTGTCACAGATCTCTGGCCCCTGTATTCTCTCTTCATCATCATTCCATTCCGGAAGAGTTTCAGAGTTGGATACTTGCTTATCCTGTATCTCTGAGCTATATCCGCTAAAAAGAAATCAAAAAAATAAACCCAAAACTGTACCAATACATAAATACACTAAACATGGTATCTTATACAAGTGTACGTGCACATGTAAGTGGCATCTCTGAACAAGTAGTTCCACATCTTCAAACAAGAACACACTAAAAAACCCCAACCAACCCAAACACCACCACAGGGGACAGAACAGATAGCAGGTACAGTATTTCACACATGTACTAATCTTCATAAAAAAACCCATGACCAAAATCTGGAGTAAGTAAAGACTCAACTTTGTCAGCTATAGTAATTTAGTACAGCTCCTATGAACAACTAGGAAGGCTGATTTAAGAGCACAAGAACATGAGAATCTTAAAATCTTGCCAAATCACAATTAACCCCCATAAGAAAATTTTCATAAAATAAACCATCCCGTATTTTTCTTTAAACTCACTATGATTTTTATCTCAATTACAGTGCTGGAAATATAACTGTCATATCTAAAATTTTAGAGAATGTGAACCCTGCGCAAAGTATTTCTTGAAGCCTATGAAGGCCAGAAGACTGCTGTTACAGTTCTGAGCTGTTCAAATTTTGAATAAACACAAAATTTCAGGTTTGTAAATTAAGGCAAACACCACTCTGGTCAACTAGTGTCAGCATTCCCTTCAAGGCAGTTCTTCATTAACATCTATACACGCAGCCCAACCTTCTTCTAGACTTGGATAGCACAGAGCTTCTCCATGCAACAAAAGTAACACATATATGTGTTCATCTAGCATAAAAGCACTAGCTATTTTCACCTTTATACAACAGGTCGGCTATTTAAGTTATTCACAAGACTTACAAATGTAAAAGAATAAAAAAAGGG
Source organism: Falco biarmicus (assembly GCF_023638135.1). Lineage (NCBI taxonomy): Eukaryota > Metazoa > Chordata > Aves > Falconiformes > Falconidae > Falco > Falco biarmicus. The sequence continues at coordinate 71,246,726 of NC_079290.1, forward strand.
AAGAGGTTCTACAGTAAAATTAGAAGGGCAGCGAAGAAGAAAGCCAAGCAGAAGCAATGAAGCCCAGTTTCCCATGAATGTGCATCCTGCGCCCCTTATCTTCAACCACGGCTAAAGTGATTTGGTTCTTCACTACGCCCCACCAGAATACTTCAACTGTCCCCTTGTCCCTCTTCCACTTTGGTTAATCACTGGGCCACAGCAGGTTGCAGTGTAGGTGTTGCAGCTAGTTCCCAGCTATGCATGGCATACTCAGCAGGGTCCACTAGCCCTGAGTTTTTAAAGCAACTTCTGCTACAGTGTAGAAATTGGTTTTGTGCATCTCCAATATCTAGCAACCGCTTTAATCAAAGTTTGCAAGTACTTAATGGCTTTGAATGCCCTTCCCTCTTTCAGATGTTGCTGAAGTTCAGCAAAAAGCTTCAAGGAGTTTTTATGAGGAAGGACTGGAGAAAGAACATAGCCTTTGGATTACACTTTGTTTTCAGTCTTGTTTTCCTAAGAATCCAAACAACAGAAACAAAGCATGTATGCAAAGTAGATTTGCACAATTTCCTTTCATTTTTGCTTTGGTTAATTATGCCCTCCTGTTCATTCCTCCCCTGGAAATATATCTAGAAACAAACAAACAAACAAATCATCTCACAGCTCCTGTGAAAACTGGGTGTCTTCTATTACAGAGCGGGATGTAGTTTAGGCAAATGTAGTTTAGGTAGATGTTGGTACCTAAATCCAAGTAAATCCCGAAATACGAGCAGTATGCCCACTTTTCAGAGCTGCTTAATCATTTGAGGTGACTCACTGCAGCCAACCACACACACCTCTGCTTCCTCTTCTTCCTTTCTCTCTCAAGGAGAGAGACACTGAACTTCAGAGTGATTTACCCTTTGGAGACAGAAAAGTTTCATCCAGTCAACAGAGAGAGGAGGGGATTGAAGTGTAGGCTGAATGCGTGTCCTGTTAGTGTTCGCCAACTCCTTTAGAAGCCAAAAAGTACACCTCAGGTGAGCTGGATTGGTCCACAGCAGGAAGGCAACCAAATGAGGGTCCATCCATGCTTTCTATCTTATCTTACACTTAACTCTTTTCTAAACAGAATGGAGACAGAAGTCCTGTGAAAACTGCTATTTAGAGACAGCTGCCATGAACAAACCGCTGATACTGGGCAGATGACATAAACCTCTCAGGTGCAAACCGAAATCAAACCCCTGTGCAACTGGAAGTCATTCCCCTGTGGAACTGTGCCTGTAACTGTCCTCCAGCACATAAAGCTCTACACCTCTTTTGAACTTCTGTGAGATTAAAAAAACAAAAAAAATCTAAATTCCCTGCTGCCTGGAAAACTCTGAGTGAAACCCATCAGTAGTTTTAATCACTGCTGAAACACTACTAATCTCTTGCAGCTTCAATTACTGAAAAATACCTTTGTACCAGCTGCACAACTGAAACAAGTCTGAGAACTGAAAACAAAACATGCACAGCAAAGGAATAAGAACCAGTTCTACTCTACAAAATGTTCTTGAGCATCCCTCAAACCAGTAGCTTTACCAGCTAAGCCCAGTTCCAAACGAGCTTTGCATCACTATAACTATCACAGAATTCAGCCTATCAATTTTGACTAAGAAAGGATTTGACCTGTTCCCTAAATATCACAGAAACATTTTTTAATGCACTAATTACAGTTAAAATTAAGGGTAAGATATTTTATGTCCTCAGTTCAGAGTTCTTTTATGTCAAATTAATACAAATTTCTAAAGGAAAGATGCCAACATGTTCAAAATTAATGGGTATTAGATCAATACTGTTTTCTTCCTTTAAATTCCATCAATTTTTAGTTAAAGTGCCGAACAGCTGCCTGCAAGAAAGTGGCAGGTATAGAGGGGGAGGAATCACTTTGTATTTGTTTGGCAGAAGACAAACATCAGCAGATGAGGCATTTGCTGCCCTTCTCTCCTATTCATAGGAGGATCTTTGGTCTGACAGTATGTCAGTCTATCGAACCTTGACCTGGGTCTGGTAAGAGACAATGAGCACAGAAACCCATTGAGATTAAAGACTGTTACTGTTACAGAACTCCACAGCAAGGGAACACCAAAACTACACTTTCTGGTCTCACAACATGGACTTTTCCTTCAGGTTATTTCCAGTTACAGGAGGATGCAGAGGTTGTAGAATGAGCATTCAGATTGCAGTCCCTAGGGATGTGGATCTTCATCAAGTGCTGAAGTTGTGTAAAAAAAAATTAATGGTAATAAAATGACCACTGTCAAGACTGAATTCAAACATTATTTCGTAAGTCAGAACTTGCATGCTCTTTACAAATTACATTGAGATTCCATGAATACTGGTATTTGAACTAACAGAGAGAGATGACAGTCCTACACAAGTAAGTATTTGAAAACCATCTTTTTACAAAATATAAAATGCAAGTACATGAAAAATTGTTTGAATTCATTCAAAAGTCAAATAAAGTAAACCTTAAATGCTTCATTAAGCCTTGGCATTTGATACAGGTAGAGTTAGCATAAGCAGAGCAACTACAAAATTATATTCCTTTTAAAATTGGAAATACACAATGCAAATACATGGAATATTGCTTGAACTAATTCACTGATTTCATTAGTTATAGTAAATCCTAAATTAAATTTTTAAATATTTCCATTCTCACTGCCTATTTTCTGATGAAAAAGAGGTATTTGAAACAGATAAGGATAACCTACCTAAAGAAAAAAAAAAAGTCTCCCAGCTACAACTTCACATTTTCTTCAGCTACTAAGGTACCTACAAAGAACAAACCTTGTGTTTGTATTTTTCCCAATTAATCGTTAAATCACAAGACTAGCGTCTACGCTACCAGAAAGGTTTCACACTATTTATGATAGGAAGCTACACTGACATACTTGATCGTCTTCTACAAATCAGGAAATTTCAGGCAGAGCAATGACTTGAATTCTGATGATTCTCACCTCCTTGTTTTGCTGTTAGCATACAACCACTTCTAAACCACCCAGACTATTTTCTACTATTCATTCTATAAACTCCAACAGGAATGTCTTCACAGTCACTCAGTTCTCTTCATAGATGTGCTGTATTGATACTTCTCCTGAACTCAAGGGAAAGCAAAGCTGCTTCTTACAATAAGGAAGAGACAGCAGCTTTTATTATTTTGAAAGAAACTTTTACATGAAGCTTGACATTTACACCCATATTTACTAAGACACTCTCCCACATCATCTTCGGAGCAAGATCCTCCAAGAAAACATGCTTTGTGAGCCACATCATTTGTAATCTGTATCTTTATCATATGTTTGCACTGCCAGCCATTTCTCTGTTGTCTGACCATCCTGTGTTCCTCTACTCAAAGGAATGCCAAAACTCATTTTTTAGGGGTGTGTTGGGTGTTTCACATGGTGTGTACACACATTACCCAAGCTACAGCTTCAAGCAAGCACACACCCCGTGACTTAATTCCCCAAATGATTCAGACTCAATTGTTCTAAGTTAACACCACAACACACTGTTCAAAGAGTTCTGCTAGTATATCAGATCACGCCACCGAGAATCTCAAGGCTATTGTCACTAAATTAAAATTAAATGCACAATGCAGAGTATGTTGAAAAACTGCACCAAGACGCACTATATTGAAATGTGTGGGATTGAGTGCACCCTCAGCAAGTTTGCAGATGACACCGAGCTGGGCAGGAGTGCTGATCTGTTTGAGGGCAGGTGGCTCTGCAGAGGCAGCTGGACAGGCTGGAACGATGGGCCAAGGCCAGTTGTGTGAGGTTCAACAAGGAGAAGTGCCAGGTCCTGCATGTGAATCATAACAACCCCACACAGTGCTATGGGCTTGGGGAAGGGTGGCTGGAAAACTGCCTGGGGGGAAAGGACCTGGGGGTAGGGGTGGACAGCTGGCTGAACACGAGCCAGCAGTGTGCCCAGGGGGCCAAGAAGGCCAATAGCATCCTGGCTTGTATCTGAAACAGTGTGGCCAGCAGGACAAGGGCAGTGATCATTCCCCTGTGCTCGGCACTGGTGAGGCCCCACCTCAAATCCCGTGTTCAGTTCTGGGCCCCTCACTGCAGGAGGGACATGGAGGTGCTGGAGCGTGTCCAGAGAAGGGCAGCGAAGCTGGTGAAGGGTCGGGAGCACAAGTCTGATGAGGAGCAGCTGAGGGAACTGGGGTTGTTCAGCCTGGAGAAAGGGAGGCTCAGGGAAGATCTTATTTGTCTCTACAACTACCTGAAAGGAGGCTGTAGGCAGGTGGGGGTTGGTCTCCTCCCAGATAACAAGCAACAGGATGAGGGGAAATGGGCTCACATTGTGGCAGGGGAGGTTTAGATTGGATATTAGGGAAAAAATCTTTACTTAAAGGGCATTCAAGCATTGGAACAGGCTGCCCAGGGCAGTGGTGAAATCACCACCGTTGGAGTTATTTAAAATTAAACACGTAGATGGTGGTGCTTAGGGACATGGTTTAGTGATGGTTTTGCCAGCCCTGGGTTAATGGTTGGACTTGATGATCTCAAAGGTCTTTTTCCAACCTAAATGATTCTGTAATTCTATGAAGTAGGTTACCACCCACAATGTAGTTAAGGTCCTTCCTACTGAAGGACCAGCAATATTTACAAGGGTCAGGGTATCACCCTACCATTAACTCAAGCCACTGTCTTAGTCTTCCATGGTCATAATTCATACTGCCATCCAACAAATACTTAGATTTTAAGTCTACAGGACTGGCTTTCAAAAACATGTCCACTAGGATTTGAACAATATTGAGAATTATCCTAAATACCCATCTCATAATATAAGGCACCACCTGAAGCAATTCACATGCCTAACAGAGGACTACAATAGCCTGAAAAAATTATCTGGGGGGAAAAAAAAAATATATATCTTAAGTTCCAAAACTCAACCCCCATAAAAATAATCTTTGAAAATATTCAGTGTTCCGTTTTCTAAGGAGAGTCTTAATGTTGTCTGAGGAAGAACTAGGACAAAGCCAGGCTACTGCACTTCCTAATTCTGTTTTCACATGATGGATACAGGAGTTGTGTAGCTACACATATATATATATATATTTGTAGTTGAATTTACTGGATCTAACTAAGCTTTTTTTGTGTCAAATCATCTTAATTCTTCCTCACCCTTGTGCAATACCTTCTATCTCAAAGGGAAAAAATTCCTGCAGCTGTGTATTTGAAGCTGGGACAACCAAATGAGTATTCTGCTTGCTCATTTGAGATCAATCGCATCTTTTCAAGTCCCTCAGGCTACCTGCCAGGGCACACTACAGATGAGAAATTAAATCTGTCTTTGATAGGTACCTTTTTACTTATTCCACAGGCTTTTTTCTCTCAAGTTCACTGACAAATGCCTTTTTGCCTCCTAGTTCCCCACATACAGCACTACATTCACCTTATGCTTAAGTGTTTCATAATACAGCATTAATTCTCCCCAGTTAAACTACTCTTCTCCTGACAGTTGCACATAACCATAAGACCTGGGACTATTCACAGGAAGCAGAATTAGAAAGGAACTTGGAAGACCATCTAAACCAGGCATCCCACCCCGATGCCTGTGATACTGGTGACTTGTATAATGGACCAAAACAGGTACAAGAAAAGCAATCAATGACCTACATCAAACTCAGCTACTAAGAAGCTGAGTAACAACAAATCTAGACCACCTTCTGCTGCAAAGGAGCATTCACAACAGCCATGCCTGCTTTTAGCGGGGCCTCATCAGTAGGCATCCCATAACCTTTTCCGACAGGCTAACAAAATGGCTCTCCTGAGGAGAGCCATCAACCACCTCTCTGAATCACTTCCACTTTTTATTTTAGCCAAATAACTTTCAGACCAGTGTTTTTTTTCCAGGCAAAGTGGCACGAATGCAATGAAATCCTCATTTTTGTTTATAGTTTCATTTATAGTTCATTTATGAACCTCCAAATTTGTTACCGTACTGAGTTATTTTGCTTACCAAAGACACAGCAGCAATACAATTTAAGTAACTCTCTGAACACTAACATTAGCAGACATTACAGGAATAGCCAGACCCAGAGAGATCAGCAGCTCAAGTAGTGAATGTGAGTACCACTCATGGCCATTTTCCAAGAAAAACCAATAGCCCCCTAATCAGTCTGTCTAGCAAAGCACTTATCAACACCCCACCAGTGAGAAGTTGTTTTCTGTCTGGAAACACAAAGATTTATTAAAACCCACTGCTATTTTTTATTACTCCACAACCAAAGGAAATACTGGTGTAGTAGAATTAAAACCACAATATATACTTTAGTTTATAAGAAGTCTGTACCATAATTCCTAATATTGAATTCACAGAAACTGTTCAAAACCAACTCTCCTCCAGAAACACGAGTTCTCTGTGACTGAGTATTGCAGTATAGAAGCACATAAACACGGAAAATCCATGGTACCAAGTGAGCTTCCAACATTGAGGCTTAACACAAAGGATAAAAAAAACCCACAAGCAAGCAAAAAAACACCCAAACTAAAACCTTCCTAATAATGTATATGCAGAAGGATCTTCTATAATTTTATATAGAAGGTCACTTTTATTAGGTATTACAGAATAGAGGTGCATAAATTTTAAGGTAAGTGAGTTACTAAATCAAACACACCAAAACCACTAACGATTTCAACAGCAAACAATGTAGCGGAACTTAGAGATTTCTAAGCTATAAAAGGATAAGGTCTTGGAAACTGAAGAAGTACCTGCTTCATCAGATTTATCTGTAGTGTGTGTTCCACATCAGCTTAAAAATAGCTGGATGACTTAACTTACACATTTCAGTTATAAATATCTTCCACAATATTATAAATTGGTATAAAATGTAACACATACGGAGGTTTGATATAGTTTTAATGTTTAGATTTTGTATTTCATCACATTGGGGCCTATCATTTCCCAGAAAAACATCTTTATATTGGCTATAAGAGCAGACAGAATGATGGTTTTGTCATTAAGAATCAAACATTTGGCGGTGCATCAATAATTCTCTTTAATTTGCTTTACCCTCAGAAGCTGGCGTGAGCTGTTGGGCCCTGCAGTGTGCTTCAATAATAGTACATTAAATGGAAAGTATCTATGCCTGGCTGACCATTCTGAAAGCTGTTTTTGAGTGGCCTGAAATCAGCTATTTGGACTCCCTACAGAGACTTGCCTTCAAAAAGAAGCAGATCATTTGTAGTGCAAATAATCCACCATCTCTAGAACATCATCCTAATAGTGAACTACTAGTGGTATGAAATCTGCAGGCATAATAAACCCCAAAATATTGGCAAAAACATTCTAGTGTTGCTATAATATGTAAACACAAGCAAAAATATAAAGGTCAAATGGGGGGTGGGGAGAGACAATAACAATCTTGACTCCAGCATTTAGTAAACTATTACAGCAGGCCCAAGCTGGATAACTGAGTAATATTCACCCTCTTACTATAAAGCTGCTATTACATCCATCAAAATCAAAGTTAAAATACTTAAAACTTTAGGACATACACAACAACTATGTGCCATAAAACATACCATTGCTTACAACCCAGTAAATAAACACTAGGAACCAGGAATGACCTATGCAGCTTTACTATTCTAATTCAAAAAGGCAATGCAAATTGGGGAGAAAAGACTTGGTCTGTCACAGGATTTTATTTTTAGTTCTCACATTTTACAGCTTCTGCAGCACTAGTCATGCTCATCATCCTCTTAAGTTAAGGACACAAATAGTAAGTACAGAGAACTCATAGTATTCCAGTAATAAAAACAAAGACCAAAACACCTGGCTGCCTCATACTACTTAGCCCACTACACCTACTCCCAGGGGAAGGAAGACAATCTCTGCTGTAACATCTTCTCCTCCATCCAGGCCTTAGCTCTCTGTAACAAGCTCTCATGAGCTCAATTCAATGAGCACATGAGAAGATTAAGCAATAAGCTTCTAAGGTGTTTCAAATACTTGGGGAGGGGAGGGGGGGGAGGATACGGGATGGGACGACAACACATCACTGTTTTTAGGCATAACGGCTAAGACAAGAACATCTCTAAACACTGGGTATCCAGCAGCCCAAAGACTCTCTGAATTACCCAAGCAACTAAAGCTACAGCAAACAAAATAAGGACTTCAGTTGTTAATGCAAACCTTAACAATAAAACTCGACATCACAGGCTGATGTTGAGTACAGACTTACTACAGTATTTTGTGAGAACTTTACAGAAAGTTTCATTGTCAATATCTTAACTCAATGAAAAGATGAGCCAACCAAACTGTTAAACACTGAGATAATACTTAAGGACAACCATAAAAGGTTGTAGTAAACTGGAAGTACGAATGTCCTTAATTCTCCCCTTCTCCCCAACTGATTCAAGGTTATTTGAAAAACTATTACTGATGAAAGTGTTAGAATATATACAAAAGTATAAGTAAAAGTAATTTCAAGTATGTAGAGTGACTGGCTTAATAAGCTGATACAAACCTAATCATAACACTTGCTATTTATTTGTGTAGATCCTGCAGTAGATCTCAGAACAAAGAAAGACAAAAAACTCAATTAGAAAAATCCAGCAAAGACTGCCTGTCAGGCTTTGCCTTCAATATACTCCTCCAAAGGATTTCATTGCCTTACTTGAAAATTGACTTCTAGGGATGGAAATTACGAGTACTTAATGCTATGCTTTTGGTTAAGATCTCCCAGACACACCATATAGATGGATGATTGCAAGTAGAAGAGAATACCAAGTGTGAAAAAAAGAAGCTGAAAATGTAGTTAAGTATTTGAGATCTGGGAGGGTATTCCAGGTCCAAAAAACCTGAAAACACAAAAACCAACCTACCAAAAACACACAACCACACACCCCCGGCCAAAACCAAACCCTCACAAACCCCCCAAAAATCAGTGATACTGGAAAAGGCTACTCAGGAAGGAGGTAGGAAATCATTCACTTAACAGAGACAACATTATAATGAGAAAGAAAAAATGCTATTGGACTTGTAAGTTAGGGAGACTAAAAAATATCTAATGTAGCACATTACATACAGCCAGGTCTCTTCATTCTGCCGCTGCTCTGGAAATGCTCCAGGCAGTTACAGAACTGCACTGTTCTACACTGTATTCAAGCCACTAGATCTGCTCAGAGGAGGAGATTCTACAGCCATGTGCCTAATGTAACCGCTCTTCAAAAACACCAACATTCAAACTTTGTATCAAGTTTGTATCAAGACATATGTATCAAGACGTAACTACCACTCCAACACAGGAGGGTACCTGAGCAGCTTTGAAGCATGCAGCCGCCTTACGTGAATACTGTTGCACCTCTTTTCCAGCTGAGGCTATAAAGGGGTTCCCATATGCCAGTGATTCAAAGATTTAAGCCCAGAGGCATTTACGTTTCCTGTGGTCACGAACTGGTCTTACTGATCTTTGGGAAAAGACAAATCAGAATTTCCTTGGCCACTCCCACCAGTTTGAAGAATCAGCTTATTTTACATTTCAGATACTGAGTGGATTCTGTTTGCTCCCATGAAAGTTTGGTGGTTTGTGGGTTTTTTTTTAATGCTTGAGATCTCTTTCAAGATCACAAGATAGGCTCTCGTACTGTTGGGCAACTACATGCATGTATACAAAACAGAGCACACAATGGTGCCAGTGGAAGACTGACTTACTGACTTTTAAATCTGCAAGTAAGAACCAAGACACTTCAAGCCGAGAATTCTCATTATATGGAAAAATCCTCTCTAACATCAAAAAAGTTAGATTGTCAAAAGGGGAAAGAAAAAAGTAAATGAAATCAAATAATTTTCATAGATACGCATTTTCCTGTCCTATAAAGTTCTCTCTTTAGATAGACACAACTATTGGGTCAATGTAAGTGTCAGGAATATGCTGCAGATATAAACTAATAACTCTGTGCAGTGATTCCTCAGCTGCAGTGCTGCTTACAATTTCGTAAAGCCCAAATATTATAATCAGTATTGATTAGAACTGAATTCCTGCTGTTAGTACTCTTTGGAAATCGCAAGTCACTGCAAGAAATTATACCTGTGAATGCTGTAAAACTCTGAGAAGCATAAAACGATACAGCTGATACTATACTACAAAAAGCACTGTAACAAAAACCTCAGTGCTATCCATTTGTCTTTCAATATGCAGCAGATGTTCCTTACATTTTACTTATTATGGGATTAAAAAGCAACGTTTGGGATTAATACCAGCATAAAATGAGTAAGGTTTGGCATATCATTTTCATGTATTTACAGATGTGGGGAAAACCCAACAGGTAACCATTTGTTAGTGTGTGTACAAATAACAAAGCAGAAAAGCTCTGATCTCCTCCTGGCTATGTGAAAGGCAACTTAGAGTCCACCATGACTCCTAGTTGGAAGGAAGACCTGAGCAGAACATATTCTTGATGCTGACAATGGAAAGTTACCTCTTCCTCTTCTTGGTAGTGAAGACCTGCACCATTTGTTGCACTAGTGTTTCTCTGACACCTCAATAAGCCAATTCAATTTATAATCCCAGTCCTTTTTTTCCCCATTAAATGAGAGAGGCTGAACTCATATAAATGTATGTTTATGGATGCAATGAGAAAGAAACACTGGAGAATGCCCTTACAAATTTGCAAAAAGAGGTTCACTGATGTATACAAGCAACTCTGGGCTAAATGATGAGGCAGGTACGGCTCCATCTCAGATTGCCGTCTAATATATTGTTTGATGCAATGAGTAATTTACTGGCAGGATAGCATGGAAAAATCTAAATTGGGGTTTACTTACAATGCTGATCGCAGTCTACTCTAGCAAACACCACTTGATTCTTATCTGGATATTCTTCCTTAATTACGTTAGAAGCTTCCTCAAAAATAGGATGCAGCATTTGGCTGAAGCGGCACCTGTGGATAGAACACAAAATCATAACTTCAAAATATTAATTTGAAATGTTTTACTTGATGACTCTGGGAATATGTCAATATTTGAAAAAAAATGAAAACAAAGAAAGAAAAGCTACTGGAAAAGCACATCTATTGGTAATCATCCCAGTAACTAACTAGGTAAAAATAGGTTCAAAAGTAACTTAAATAATTCAGGTTGGGGTGGGGGGAAATCATTCTAGATTTATCTGCTTTATCCCCCATGCCTCCCTGCTTTATCTGCTTAGGAAACATTATTAATCCATTAAAAGTCTTCAGGAAATATATTCTATTCATGAAGTCTGCTCTTCATTTTTTCTACCTCAGTTATCCCTGGGCAAGTAATTTTAAAAATACAGTAAGAGATGTTACTTGAATTGTTGAGATTCAACTACTCACCATCAACTTCAAAAAATACCACAGAGATAACTTTCTAACTGTCAAAAATAGAAGTTATAAGTATTGCTTATTATATTATTGCTCAAGTTTGGTAGAATTTTAACAGACTGCTATTACATCACTATGAACAAAGAGAATCCCATGGGTCCCTTTGTCTAGTCATGTCAGATTCTGAAGCAAATTCTCTCTTTCTGCCCATGGAAAAGGCTGGAGCATTGGAAAGATGCCTTGGTGGCTTTGGGGAGTTTAGGGTAATAATGGACCTACGCACTAGTGTTAATATATATATAAAAAAAATTTATAATCTGTTCTTCTTAACACAGAGCAGAATTTTAAATTCAAGACATAAAACAGCACTGTGGAAGTTGACAGAATGAGACCTCATGGAGCAGACTTGCAATAAAACAGCCCGCACTGAAGCCCTGCTTAAACTTAGCAGCGATAGCCTGGGGATGCTGTTACATCTACACACTCAAGTGAAGAGGCAAGTTTTGCTCTCAAAATACAAACAGGGCTTAAGGCCATTTTCTGAAAGAAACCTGCTCTGGGCAGGACAACTGTATGCTACCCATTTATGCAGCATGTTATGTTACATTCCTCATTCCTCGTTCTTCTGTTCTCACAGCAGAGTATCTACATCAGCAAAACTGTTCTGTTCTCATTCAAAGGTCAAGTTACATCAGAGGCTGGCAGCATGCTAGGTTGAGAGGTTATTACTGAATGCCTACCTGTAATGATCATAATTAAGGCTGTGATGTTTTAAAATTATGGCTTGCTATAATGCGAACCAACTTGCAAGCACATGCAAGTCTTTAAATTCAAAGCAAATCTATTCTACAGAGGATCTGATAACAGTGGGGATTTGCAGAGTGAGCTATGGCAATAAGGCCCTAAAACAGGATGCTTGTTACCTTATTATATTAAGTTTTAAAATACCAGTATACTCCCCTTATCACAGAAGTATCAGAACATAGTTTTTTACCCTCCTGCAGTACATCTTCTGGAAAATCCAAAAATGATTTTTCAATTGCAATACAGACCCCAAATTTCAGTGTATTAAATTTACTCTCCAAGGTTTGCATTCCTTGGTTATCTTTATTAAAACCTTTTGAAGTAGCCCATGATCCACCAGCTATCTGCAGATCACAGACTGAAAATAACTATCTGAAGTTTCATTTATTTACTTATTTCAAAAGACAGCCTTTGCGGCATAATTTTATACAGAACAGGTAAGAGATTAGACCTAGTTTCTTTCTTAACTAGTTATTTAGTTGTACTATTGTTATAAAGAAAGACATTTCAAACAAACAGCTTACTTGGTAAACAAATGCAATCTCTCTAAAGAAAAATTCTACAGTTTCAAATGTGCCTCAATTTAGTCTGTGGTAGCAAATGAACAGATGCAAACTAATTGAACATAACAATTGTCTATAAAATGACAGAGGTATATACAAAGGTTATTAAACTGGTTTCGATTGGCATAATCTCTATGCAAAGTTTAAATGAAGGCATTAAAAACATCTTTGAGAACTTCTGCATGAAAAGACTGGGTATGAATTTTTCAAAATCACTTTTACAAAACAATTCAAATTACCCTGCTACTAGTTGAATGAATTATCAGTAAAGGCAAACTGTAAATTTTTCATGTAAAGCTCTGTATGCTTTCTATTTCTAGGCCATACAAACCTACAGACTTAGACGTACAGTGGGATGTGAAGGAGGTGAAAGGAATCAGAAGTCTAATCACCTACATAACCTTTGAGTCTGAAGGCCAATGCTTTATGCTCACAAAGCAAAACAGCAGGGAGAGGAATATTTGAAGTGCAGTACTTTGGTTTATATATTGCTTTACTTCTAACCTCTTTTTCTATATTAATTTACATGTTAAATTTTACTTTCTCTGAACACTTTTTCTGGTTTCGTCCTCGCTAAAGATTCTTTTAAAAATATTAAGGGTGGAGCAGAAAAGAACATTTAAAATTACTTCTTACACAATTTAAAAAAAAAGTGTATGGTGCTGAAATTAATTCTAACAATGAATCTGTATGCAAGTTTTTAAAAAACAATTTTTTTTCAGGTAAACTGTTCCCTTTCAGTATGTTTTTCATAACGTCTAACCCATCTGGCCCCAAATTCTTTCCTTTTCTGGATGCTCAGATTTCATCCCTCAATTATAATTTCTCTAGTTCTCCACTTGGAAGGTCTTCTAGATTAGAGGAGGAATTGATTTTTAGTGTAAATTCAAGCTGCCTTCTTTTTAGCACACAAGCATGGGACCAACATAGAATAAAACAGAAAAATGGAATATTTTGGACTATAGTATGATAAGGAGCAAAAAGTTAATGAAAACTGTCTAAGAGGGAAAAAAAAATCAATTACATAGCATGCTATACCATACTACTACAGAAGCCTTTTTTTTTCTCTGATAGGAGCCCTGAATGGAAGAAAAGATGGCAGAACAGCAAAAGAGGAAGTAATCAGGACATAAAAAACCAACTAGTTTGAAAGCAACATATGACTGTATTTTCAATTACAAAACTATAGCCAAACATGAGTTTTCAGAAGAGAGAAGTTTAAACATAGGAAAAAAACCCAACTTGTATAACTTACCAATCAGCATAAAAATTAACTAAAGCAACATCTGCATTGTCTGAGAGGAAAGAAAAAGAAAAAACCCAATGTCACATTGTGAAGCAAACCTTAGTGCTTTTATCTGAGATTATAAAAATACACACCACAATTATAAAAGCAAATATTTTAGATTATCCCGCATACAACTTAGTCTAATTGCTAGAAAACTGCCAGGATAAATCTTATCTGAAATTTAATCTATATTAAATGGGAAAGTGACAAAAGAAACCTTCAGTCAATAATTTTATTGACTTTATTGATATATCAGACAGAAAAAATGTCAATACTTAAGGTATTAAGACATCAAAGTAGTAATTAAGTAACGCATGAGACAAAAAGTAATTCTGGATTTAAAATTAAGGCACTCAAAGCCAGAAGTTGCACTCTAGCATATCTTTTAAGCATTAGCTAGATTTTTCATAAGTGTTAAAAACAGTTAAAAGCTGAAGTGTTAGCTATTTGGGTTAGAAGAATGACCAACATGCAGTCTGCCTATGCAGCTTGCTCTGGTTAGTCCTTACCTGCCTTATTTGCTAAGAACCTGGATACTAAGGCAAAAAGGTAGCAGAGAAATCTTTAGTCCCCAAAAAAGAAAAATGCTACGGGACAATAATACAAAAAATGCAATACTATAGGGATACATATGATGAGGTAGTAAAATCATGCTCCTGTATATTATTTTTCACATACAAAAAAAAAAAAAAAAAAAAGGAAAATAAATCAAAACCATGAAGACAAATCTCTTGCCCAAAAAATTAAATCGTGATATTTACACAGTATAACAACCATGCTGTAAATTCATTTTTATTAATAGTAGTGGCCTAGACATTGAAAAAAACTTGAAATAAATACTGGAACTATAGAGTATCAGCTGCAGCTTTATAAAGCAGAAGTTTGCAAGACAAATTTGCACTATTGACAAAGTTACGAAGCAGTTATGCGCAAAGATGCTGGAAGCCTGGAAAAGACAACATCAAGAAAAATACAACTCTTGAGAAAGCTGGGAAAAAGTACAGTTTTGATTAAAATTATGGCATTAAGATTTTCATTATCAGCAAAGAATGCAAGTGGTAAACAGGAAATTAATAAGCATAGAGAAATATAGAGTTACCTCCAAGGCATAAAGTATTCATTGAAAGTAATCGGATAAATTTAAAAAGTACTTACACTTTGCATATATTTCCTTTTATGAATAACGTTTTACAGAAGGATTTTACATTTTCCACTGTATACAAGTTATTTACAAACAGGTTTCATATCCCTCATCATACATTTACTACACAAAGCAATCCTGCAATAGTAGGCAGATTCTAGTAGAGACAAATAAAAGAGCATAAAGATTTTTTTCTCCATATATTGGAAAAAAGTTATTACATTGTTTCATATGAATATAACCAGATACTGGCAAACTGCGTACTTTTCAGGAGAAAAGGTTTCAAACAAGGAATACACATCTGTTTCATTTAGAGGTCTCCTTTCTATAAGCCACCAGAATCAGGACAATGCTTAACCTGAGGAAAAGCACAGCAGAACAAGCAAGATACTTAAGGCCCATCACCATGGGTTTCAGTTGCTGCTGTTTTGAGGGGAACTTCTAAGATGCTGCCTTGACAGGTTCTGCTTATGCATTCAAGCACTCCTATCTGCAAACAAGATACCAGCTATTTTTCTCAGACACTTCAATCCTCAGATTCAAAAAAAAATCCTCGTTGAGATTACAATGAAGTTAATTTGTTGGGTGATACACTAGTTCAGACAGCTAATTTTGATCATAGGCTCTTAATAGCTCTGTGTCAATTGCAATTCATATATTCAAAGCTAGGGTATGCATATTCACTTAATAGCTTTGCAAGACTCGCACAGGTAAGTGACTGTAAACATACAAAGAAAAAATAATATTCAAAATACTTACTTAAAATGTCATCTATATTTCCGCTATCTAGACTTGTTATTTCACTTCTTGTTGGATTAAAAAGCCAAGACACCTAAAAAGAGAAAGCAAACCAGTAAGGTATGTAAAGTTTCAGCAATAAAGTGGTAACATATCTATGATTTTAAACGATACAGTTCAAAAGCTGGAGAAGAGCAGTAAAAGAACTGTATGTAATTCAGTCTATGCATTTCAGCTGCCAGCAGTACTACAAATATACAAATAAACACTATTTACAGATTTAACATACTTTCATATTTAAAGCAAAA